>NC_069503.1:1361875-1479375 GCF_027579735.1 Bombina bombina
TATACTCCTAGGTGCGATTAATCACTGCCTGAATGGGGCCGTATACCCCTTTTTCCGCATGAGCTTTCAGGCTCCCTGGAAACGCTTCTTAAATCGTCTGCCGTGGTGGACAGCAATCCGCCCGATCACATATGATCGGATTGATTGACACCCCTGCTAGCGGCCGATTGGTCGCAAATCTGCAGGGGGCGACACTGCACAAGCCGTTAACTAGAATGCTGTCTGCATTTATCGATGTCTGGCGGACATGATGCGCTACAGCGGATTATGTCCGCCAGACACTTGATAAATCGGGCCCTTGGTGTAATTTCTCTTTCCTTTTCCCTTAGCTAAATTACTGGGGGATTATGGGAAGTGGGAGGATACTTGAAGCTTTGCTGGGGTGTCTGCCGCCTCCTGGTGGCCAGGAGCTGAATTCACAACAGTAATTGAATGGACTTGTAGACTCTCCATGCCACTGGAAAGAAAAGAGTTTCAGTTAAGCATACATGTTGTTTTTAAATGCAGATATAAAGGTAAAGAGGTTGTTAGTCAACCATTTAATACACTCCAGCAGGTACAAATTAAAGAGAAAATGATGTAGGGTACACTGAGGCTGCTGGGGTATTAGTCTTGTGGGGGGAGGAGCTACAGGTTACTGAGGCTTCTGCATTATCAGTACAGCTGCGGTATTAGTCCTGTGGGGGGAGGAGTTACAGGTTACTGAGGCTTCTGCATTATCAGTATAGCTGGGGTATTAGTCCTGTGGGGGGGGGGGGGAGCAACAAGTTACTGAGGCTTCTGCATTATCAGTACAGCTGGGGTATTAGTACTGTGGGGGGGGAGGGGGGAACTACAAGTTACTGAGGCTTTTGCATTATCAGTACAGCTGGGGTATTAGTACTGTGGGGGGAGGAGCTACAGGTTACTGAGACTTCTGCATTATCAGTACAGCTGGGGTATTAGACCTGTGGGGGAGGAGCTACAGGTTACTGAGGTTTCTGCATTATCAGTACAGCTGGGGTATTAGACCTGTGGGGGAGGAGCTACAGGTTACTGAGGTTTCTGCATTATCAGTACAGCTGGGGTATTAGACCTGTGGGGGAGGAGCTACAGGTTACTGAGGTTTCTGCATTATCAGTACAGCTGGGGTATTAGACCTGTGGGGGAGGAGCTACAGGTTACTGAGACTTCTGCATTATCAGTACAGCTGCGGTATTAGTCCTGTGGGGGGAGGAGCTACAGGTTACTGAGGCTTCTGCATTATCAGTACAGCTGCGGTATTAGTCCTGTGGGGGGAGGAGCTACAGGTTACTGAGGCTTCTGCATTATCAGTACAGCTGCGGTATTAGTCCTGTGGGGGAGGAGCTACAGGTTACTGAGGCTTCTGCATTATCAGTACAGCTGGGGTATTAGTCCTGTGGGGGGAGGAGCTACAGGTTACTGAGGCTTCTGCATTATCAGTACAGCTGGGGTATTAGACCTGTGGGGGAGGAGCTACAGGTTACTGAGACTTCTGCATTATCAGTACAGCTGCGGTATTAGTCCTGTGGGGGAGGAGCTACAGGTTACTGAGGTTTCTGCATTATCAGTACAGCTGCGGTATTAGTCCTGTGGGGGGAGGAGTTACAGGTTACTGAGGCTTCTGCATTATCAGTATAGCTGGGGTATTAGTCCTGTGGGGGGGGGGGGGAGCAACAAGTTACTGAGGCTTCTGCATTATCAGTACAGCTGGGGTATTAGTACTGTGGGGGGGGAGGGGGGGAACTACAAGTTACTGAGGCTTCTGCATTATCAGTACAGCTGGGGTATTAGTACTGTGGGGGGAGGAGCTACAGGTTACTGAGACTTCTGCATTATCAGTACAGCTGGGGTATTAGACCTGTGGGGGAGGAGCTACAGGTTACTGAGGTTTCTGCATTATCAGTACAGCTGGGGTATTAGACCTGTGGGGGAGGAGCTACAGGTTACTGAGGTTTCTGCATTATCAGTACAGCTGGGGTATTAGACCTGTGGGGGAGGAGCTACAGGTTACTGAGGTTTCTGCATTATCAGTACAGCTGGGGTATTAGACCTGTGGGGGAGGAGCTACAGGTTACTGAGACTTCTGCATTATCAGTACAGCTGGGGTATTAGTCCTGTGGGGGGAGGAGCTACAGGTTACTGAGGCTTCTGCATTATCAGTACAGCTGCGGTATTAGTCCTGTGGGGGGAGGAGCTACAGGTTACTGAGGCTTCTGCATTATCAGTACAGCTGCGGTATTAGTCCTGTGGGGGAGGAGCTACAGGTTACTGAGGCTTCTGCATTATCAGTACAGCTGGGGTATTAGTCCTGTGGGGGGAGGAGCTACAGGTTACTGAGGCTTCTGCATTATCAGTACAGCTGGGGTATTAGACCTGTGGGGGAGGAGCTACAGGTTACTGAGACTTCTGCATTATCAGTACAGCTGCGGTATTAGTCCTGTGGGGGAGGAGCTACAGGTTACTGAGGTTTCTGCATTATCAGTACAGCTGGGGTATTAGTCCTGTGGGGGGAGGAGCTACAGGTTACTGAGGCTTCTGCATTATCAGTACAGCTGGGGTATTAGTCCTGTGGGGGGGGGGGGGAGCTACAGGTTACTGAGGTTTCTGCATTATCAGTACAGCTGGGGTATTAGACCTGTGGGGGAGGAGCTACAGGTTACTGAGACTTCTGCATTATCAGTACAGCTGCGGTATTAGTCCTGTGGGGGGAGGAGCTACAGGTTACTGAGGCTTCTGCATTATCAGTACAGCTGGGGTATTAGTCATGTGGGGGGGAGGAGCTACAGGTTACTGAGGCTTCTGCATTATAAGTACAGCTGGGGTATTAGTCATGTGGGGGGAGGAGCTACAGGTTACTGAGGCTGCTGGGGTATTCTGTGGGGGGAGGGGCTACAGGTTACTGAGGCTTCTGCATTATCAGTAAAGCTGGGGTATTAGTTCTGTGGGGGGAGGAGCTGCAGGTTACTGAGGCTTTTGCATTAACAGTACAGCTGGGGTATTAGTCCTGTGGGGGAGGAGCTACAGGTTACTGAGGCTTTTGCATTAACAGTACAGCTGGGGTATTAGTCCTGTGGGGGAGGAGCTACAGGTTACTGAGGCTGCTGGGGTATTATTCCTGTGGGGGAGGAGCTACAGGTAACTGAGGCTTCTGCATTATCAGTAAAGCTGGGGTATTAGTTCTGTGGGGGGAGGAGCTGCAGGTTACTGAGGCTTTTGCATTAACAGTACAGCTGGGGTATTAGTCATGTGGGGGGAGGAGCTACAGGTTACTGAGGCTGCTGGGGTATTCTGTGGGGGGAGGGGCTACAGGTTACTGAGGCTTCTGCATTATCAGTACAGCTGGGGTATTAGTTCTGTGGGGGGAGGAGCTGCAGGTTACTGAGGCTTTTGCATTAACAGTACAGCTGGGGTATTAGTCCTGTGGGGGAGGAGCTACAGGTTACTGAGGCTTTTGCATTAACAGTACAGCTGGGGTATTAGTCCTGTGGGGGAGGAGCTACAGGTTACTGAGGCTGCTGGGGTATTATTCCTGTGGGGGAGGAGCTACAGGTAACTGAGGCTGCTGGGGTATTAGTCCTGGTGTATTTGTCTAGAATTGGGACTTAGATGACGATCAGACATTTTATGAGCAATCAATGCAGAAATCCAGGTAATTCCAGGAGGTTCACAAACTTCTGTTGGACTGCGCCGGTGTTCTTGTGGCATCAGTGTGTTTGTCTTTAGTGTTTGAGTGTGGCCCTCACTGTCAGTGGTAGGATCTCATGTCTCCATTTCCCTTTCCAGCTGCTGCCCTCAGATGGAATGATCCGGAAGCATTCTCACGTGAAGATTGGCCGCTACCATCAGCACTTGACAGAGCAGCTTGAACTAGATTTGTCACCTCTTGAATACATGATGAAGTGTTACCCAGACATCAAAGAGAAGGAGGAGATGCGGAAAATCATTGGAAGATATGGACTGACTGGCAAGCAGCAGGTAACCCCCATACCCATCCCCCCCACCTACACCACCTCTATGCGCAGAACCATTAATTTCACAGAAATGACTCCTTATACCTGAGACACCCATGTAAGTCCCACCATAAAGCATTGGCTACCTCACAGAAATGACTCCTTATACCTGAGACACCCATGTAAGCCCCACCATAAAGCACTGGCTACCTCACAGAAATGACTCCTTATACCTGAGACACCCATGTAAGTCCCACCATAAAGCACTGGCTACCTCACAGAAATGACTCCTTATACCTGAGACACCCATGTAAGCCCCACCATAAAGCACTGGCTACCTCACAGAAATGACTCCTTATACCTGAGACACCCATGTAAGTCCCACCATAAAGCATTGGCTACCTCACAGAAATGACTCCTTATACCTGAGACACCCATGTAAGTCCCCACCATAAAGCACTGGCTACCTCACAGAAATGACTCCTTATACCTGAGACACCCATGTAAGTCCCCACCATAAAGCATTGTACCTCACAGAAATGACTCCTTATACCTGAGACACCCATGTAAGTCCCCACCATAAAGCACTGGCTACCTCACAGAAATGACTCCTTATACCTGAGACACCCATGTAAGTCCCACCATAAAGCACTGGCTACCTCACAGAAATGACTCCTTATACCTGAGACACCCATGTAAGTCCCACCATAAAGCACTGGCTACCTCACAGAAATGACTCCTTATACCTGAGACACCCATGTAAGTCCCACCATAAAGCACTGGCTACCTCACAGAAATGACTCCTTATACCTGAGACACCCATGTAAGTCCCACCATAAAGCATTGGCTACCTCACAGAAATGACTCCTTATACCTGAGACACCCATGTAAGTCCCACCATAAAGCACTGGCTACCTCACAGAAATGACTCCTTATACCTGAGACACCCATGTAAGTCCCACCATAAAGCACTGGCTACCTCACAGAAATGACTCCTTATACCTGAGACACCCATGTAAGTCCCACCATAAAGCACTGGCTACCTCACAGAAATGACTCCTTATACCTGAGACACCCATGTAAGTCCCACCATAAAGCACTGGCTACCTCACAGAAATGACTCCTTATACCTGAGACACCCATGTAAGTCCCACCATAAAGCACTGGCTACCTCACAGAAATGACTCCTTATACCTGAGACACCCATGTAAGTCCCACCATAAAGCACTGGCTACCTCACAGAAATGACTCCTTATACCTGAGACACCCATGTAAGTCCCACCATAAAGCACTGGCTACCTCACAGAAATGACTCCTTATACCTGAGACAACCATGTAAGACCCACCATCAATGGCTTACCTCACAGAAATGACTCCTTATACCTGAGACACCCATGTAAGTCCCACCATAAAGCATTGGCTACCTCATAGCAATGACTCCTTATACCTGAGACACCCATGTAAGTCCCACCATAAAGCACTGGCTACCTCATAGCAATGACTCCTTATACCTGAGACACCCATGTAAGCCCCACCATAAAGCACTGGCTACCTCATAGCAATGACTCCTTATACCTGAGACACCCATGTAAGTCCCACCATAAAGCACTGTACCTCACAGAAATGACTCCTTATACCTGAGACACCCATGTAAGCCCCACCATAAAGCACTGGCTACCTCACAGAAATGACTCCTTATACCTGAGACACCCATGTAAGCCCCACCATAAAGCACTGGCCTGTAGCACTCACCAAGAACTATCAAAGCAGTAAACGAGTGATCACTGAAATCAGTGAGTTCTAGTGCCAAAATAGGTTTCTTTCTATGGTGATGAGGGTCCATGATTACTTAATGTCGGGAATTCATCACATGGCCACCATGAGGCGGCAGACATCCTACACCAATAGCTTTAATTTCTTTCGTATGAGGAGTCTATGGGTGTCAATGTGTGGGAGCTACTTCCTGCCAGCAGGTGGAGGTCAAGAACACTTGCAAGAGCTTCTAATCCCTCCCAACTCCCTCTCCAGTTAGTTCTTGGCCTTCGAGGGGAGAGGTTGAGTGAAGTGCTCTGCTATCAAGATTTCTTCTACAAGATATGACAAGTCAACGGATTTCATCCTTGTGGGATTTATCCTCCTGCTAACAGGAAGTGGCAAAGAGCACCACAGCAGAGCTGTATAGCTCCTCCCTTCCCTCTACCTCCAGTTATTCTCTTTGCCTGTGTTAGTAATATGAAGAGGTAAAGTGAGGTGTTAGTTTAGATTCTTTAATCAAGAAGTTTTTTTTTATTTTAAAATGGTGCCAACGAGTTCTATTTTTCTCAGGGGGAAATCGTCAGTCTATTGCTTCCCAAGAGGAGTGGAGACATATTATTTTCTGCCCTGATGTTGATGATCTTAGCAAACATTATCTAAGATCCAAGATGGTTCCCACAGTTCAGCTGAAGGTAGTGTAAGAAAATCTTCAGTGTCAAACACAGCAGTCACTGTCAAGCCCTGTTACATTTAGTTACACAGCAGTCACTGTCGCACCCTGTTACATTTAGTACACAGCAGTTACTGTCAATTAAATGGTTTTACACCTCTTAAATAGCCCAGTAGTGAGAAGGTGGTTAGGAAGCTATGAGTACGGCATCTAAGCCGAAACGCGTAAGCTTGCACTAAGGGCATGTTTTTGTTTTATGTTCATGTACCGCTTTTAAGGATTTATTAAAGCATTGAAGTTTTAACTGCAAGTTCCGGACTTTGTATATTTCTTTCAGTTACTGTCACACCCGGTTTCGTTTAGTACAGGACTGTTACCCTCTGTGACACCCTGTTCTTTTGTTTATAACAGTCCAGATGACAAACAGCACTGTACCTGGTGCCAGTGATATGGGGGAAACTGCAAATTCCCCTAAAATCACAAAACTAATTCTACAGCACCCAGTCTCAAGAATAATCTTAATATTTTATTTCAGCATCATGGCAAAAACGGCAACCGTCAACATTTCGGGGTATTCACCCTTAATCATGCACTGGTGCTGTGGACTTTGTTTTTTGTTCTTTTGTTTATATCTATAGACACACTTCATAGCCAGGCTGAGATTCTCTCTGTACACAGATTCGCTCATTACATCTCTATTGGCGTTATAAAGTAAACCATACTGTATGGAAGAAGTGTAGCGTAGGTACATCTGGTGTATTTGTCTGTCAGATTAAATTAATCTATCAGCAGTAACTGCTGAATCTAGGTCTCAACATAAACTCCAGGGTCTGGCACAGAGATGCATCGGTCTCAGCCAATTGTGAAGTCAGTGCTCCCCCCCCCCATTGAAACCTCTCCTAATAGTTTGCCCCCACTAAAGACTCTTGTGTTCTCTTAAATTAGGGTTGCACCCATACCATTTCTTTCATGTAATTAGCAAGAGTCCATGAGCTAGTGACGTATGGGATATACATTCCTACCAGGAGGGGCAAAGTTTCCCAAACCTCAAAATGCCTATAAATACACCCCTCACCACACCCACAAATCAGTTTTACAAACTTTGCCTCCCGTGGAGGTGGTAAAGTAAGTTTGTGCTAGATTCTTCGTTGATATGCACTTCGCAGCAGGCTGGATCCCGGTTTTCCTCTCAGTGTGCAGTGAATGTCAGAGGGATGTGAAGAGAGAGATTCATCTCTTACCTCCCTTTTCAGATCGACGATATACTCTTTTATATATACCATTACCTCTACTGATTCTCGTTTCAGTACTGGTTTGGCTTTCTACTATATGTAGATGAGTGTCCTGGGGTAAGTAAGTCTTATTTTTTGTGACACTCTAAGCTATGGTTGGGCACTTTTATATAAAGTTCTAAATATATGTGTTTAAACATTTATTTGCCTTGATTCAGGATGTTCGATATTCCTTATTTCAGACAGTCAGTTTCATAATTTGGGATAATGCATATGAATTAATAAATTTTTCTTACCTTAAATTTGACTTTTTTTCCTGTGGGCTGTTAGGCCCGCGGGGGCTGAAAATGCTTCATTTTATTGCGTCATTCTTGGCGCGGACTTTTTTGGCGCAAAAATTTTCTTTGTCATTTCCGGCGTCATACTTGTCGCCGGAAGTTGCGTCATGTTTTTGACGTTTTTGCGCCAAAAATGTCGGCGTCACCGGATGTGGCGTCATTTTTGGTGCCAAAAGCATTTAAGCGCCAAATAATGTGGGCGTCTTTTTTTTTTTTTTGGCGCTAAAAAATATGGGCGTCATTATTGTCTCCACATTATTTGTCTAGTTGTTTATTTGCTTCTGGTTGCTAGAAGCTTGTTCATTGGCATTTTTTCCCATTCCTGAAACTGTCATTAAAGGAATTTGATCAATTTTGCTTTTTATGTTGTTTTTACTATTACATATTGCAAGATGTCTCAGATTGACCCTGAATCAGAAGCTACTTCTGGAAAATCGCTGCCTGATGCTGGATCTACCAAAGTTAAGTGTATTTGCTGTAAACTTGTGGTAACTGTCCCTCCGGCTGTTTGTGATGAATCTCATGATAAACTTGCTAATGCAGATATTTCCTTTAGTAATGTTCCATTACCTGTTGCTGTTCCATCAACATCTAATATTCAGGGTGTTCCTGTTAATATAAGAGATTTTGTTTCTAAATCTATTAAGAAGGCTCTGTCTGTTATTCCTCCTTCCAGTAAACGTAAAAGGTCTTTTAAAACTTCTCATTTTCCAGATGAATTTTTAAATGAACATCATTCTGTTTCTGATGATGATTTGTCTGGTTCAGAGGATTCTGTTTCAGAGATTGACACTGATAAATCTTCATATTTATTTAAAATGGAATTTATTCGTTCTTTAATTAAAGAAGTCTTAATTGCATTAGAAATAGAGGAATCTGGTCCTCCTTGATACTAAATCTAAACGTTTAAACACGGTTTTTAAACCTCCTGTAGTTATTCCAGAGATTTTTCCCGTCCCTGATGCTATTTCTGAAGTAATTTCCAGGGAATGGAATAATCTGGGTAATTTACTCCTTCTAAACGGTTTAAGAAATTATATCCTGTGCCATCTGACAGATTAGAGTTTTGGGACAAAATCCCTAAGGTTGATGGGGCTATCTCTACTCTTGCTAAACGTACTACTATTCCTACGGCAGATAGTACTTCCTTTAAGGATCCTTTCAATAGGAAAATTGAATCCTTTCTAAGAAAAGCTTATTTATGTTCAGGTAATCTTCTTAGGCCTGCTATATCTTTGGCGGATGTTGCTGCAGCTTCAACTTTCTGGTTGGAGGCTTTAGCACAACAAGTGACAGATCATAATACTCATAGCATTGTTAATCTTCTTCAACATGCTAATAACTTTATTTGTGATGCCATCTTTGACATCATTAGGGTTGATGTCAGGTATATGTCTTTAGCTATTTTAGCTAGAAGAGCTTTATGGCTTAAAACTTGGAATGCTGATATGTCTTCTAAGTCAACTTTGCTTTCCCTTTCTTTCCAAGGTAATAAATTGTTTGGTTCACAGTTGGATTCTATTATTTCAACTGTTACTGGGGGGCAAAGGAACTTTTTTACCACAGGATAAAAAATCTAAAGGTAAATATAGGACTGCTAATCGTTTTCGTTCCTTTCGTCACAATAAGGAACAAAAGCCTGATCCTTCCCCTACAGGAACGGTATCAGTTTGGAAACCATCTCCAGTCTGGAATAAATCCAAGCCTTTTAGAAAGCCAAAGCCAGCTCCCAAGTCCACATGAAGGTGCGGCCCTCATTCCAGCCCAGCTGGTAGGGGGCAGATTACGATTTTTCAAAGAAATTTGGATCAATTCAATTCAGTCTTTGGATTCAGAACATTGTTTCTCAAGGGTACAGAATAGGTTTCAAGATAAGGCGTCCTGCAAGAAGATTTTTTCTTTCTCGCGTTCCAATAAATCCAGTGAAGGCTCAAGCGTTTCTGAAATGTCTTTCAGATCTAGAGTTGGCTGGAGTAATTGTGCCAGTTCCAGTTCTGGAACAGGGTCTGGGGTTTTACTCAAATCATTGTACCAAAGAAGAATTCCTTCAGACCAGTACTGGATTTAAAAAATTTGAATCGTTATGTAAGAATACCAACATTCAAAATGGTAACTATAAGGACTATTCTGCCTTTTGTTCAGCAAGGGCATTATATGTCCACAATAGATTTACAAGATGCATATCTGCATATTCCGATTCATCCAGATCACTTTCAGTTTCTGAGATTCTCTTTTCTAGACAAGCATTACCAGTTTGTGGCTCTGCCGTTTGGCCTAGCAACAGCTTCAAGGATTTTTACAAAGGTTCTCGGTGCCCTACTATCTGTAATCAGAGAACAGGGTATTGTGGTATTTCCTTATTTGGACGATATCTTGGTACTTGCTCAGTCTTCACATTTAGCAAATCTCATACGAATCGACTTGTATCGTTTCTTCAAGAACATGGTTGGAGGATCAATTTACCAAAGAGTTTGTTGATTCCTCAGATAAGGGTAACCTTTTTAGGTTTCCAGATAGATTCAGTGTCCATGACTCTGTCGTTGACGGACAAGAGACGTCTGAAGTTGGTTTCAGCTTGTCGAAACCTTCAGTCTCAATCATTCCCTTCGGTAGCCTTATGCATGGAAATTCTAGGTCTTATGACTGCTGCATCGGACGCGATCCCCTTTGCTCGTTTTCACATGCGACCTCTTCAGCTCTGTATGCTGAACCAGTGGTGCAGGGATTATACAAAGATATCACAATTAATATCTTTAAAACCGAACGTACGACACTCTCTGACGTGGTGGACAGACCACCATTGTTTAGTTCAGGGGGCTTCTTTTGTTCTTCCGACCTGGACTGTGATCTCAACAGATCCAAGTCTGACAGGTTGGGGAGCTGTATGGGGGTCTCTGACAGCACAGGGGGTTTGGGAATCTCAGGAGGCGAGATTACCAATCAACATTTTGGAACTCTGTGCGATTTTCAGAGCTCTTCAGTCGTGGCCTCTTCTAAAGAGAGAGTCGTTCATTTGTTTTCAGACGGACAATGTCACAACCGTGGCATATGTCAATCAAGGAGGGACTCACAGTCCTCTGGCTATGAAAGAAGTATCTCGAATACTTGTATGGGCAGAATCCAGCTCCTGTCTAATTTCTGCGGTTCACATCCCAGGTATAGACAATTGGGAAGCGGATTATCTCAGTCGCCAAACATTACATCCGGGCGAATGGTCTCTTCACCCAGAAGTATTTCTTCAGATTGTTCAAATCTGGGGACTTCCAGAAATAGATCTGATGGCTTCTCATCTAAACAAGAAGCTTCCCAGGTATCTGTCCAGATCCAGGGATCCTCAGGCGGAAGCAGTGGATGCATTGTCACTTCCTTGGAAGTATCATCCTGCCTATATCTTTCCGCCTCTAGTTCTTCTTCCAAGAGTGATTTCCAAGATTCTAAAGGAGTGTTCGTTTGTTCTGCTGGTGGCTCCAGCATGGCCTCACAGGTTTTGGTATGCGGATCTTGTTCGGATGGCTACTTGCCAACCGTGGACTCTTGATTCTCAGTCATAGAGGTTTCTCTGACTCCATAATTAATACTATGTTACAGGCTTGTAAAACTGTATCTAGGAAGATATATTATAGAGTCTGGAAGACTTACATTTCTTGGTGCTCTTCTCATCATTTTTCCTGGCATTCTTTTAGAATTCCTAGAATTTTACAATTTCTTCAGGATGGTCTGGATAAAGGTTTGTTTGCAAGTTCTTTGAAAGGACAAATTTCTGCTCTTTCTGTGTTTCACAAAAAGATTGCTAATCTTCCTGATATTCATTGTTTTGTTCAGGCTTTGGTTCGTATCAAACCTGTCATTAAGTCAATCTCTCCTCCTTGGAGTTTGAATTTGGTTCTGGGGGCTCTTCAAGCTCCTCCGTTTGAACCTATGCATTCTCTGGATATTAAATTACTTTCTTGGAAAGTTTTGTTCCTTTTGGCCATCTCTTCTGCCAGAAGAGTTTCTGAATTATCTGCTCTTTCTTGTGAATCTCCTTTTCTGATTTTTCATCAGGATAAGGCGGTGTTGCAAACTTCTTCTTTTAAATTTTTACCTAAAGTTGTGAATTCTAACAACATTAGTAGAGAAATTGTGGTTTCTTCATTGTGTCCTAATCCTAAGAATTCTAAGGAAAGATCGTTGCATTCTTTGGATGTGGTTCGAGCTTTGAAATATTATGTTGAAGCTACTAAGGATTTCCGAAAGACTTCTAGTCTATTTGTTATCTTTTCCGGTTCTAGGAAAGGTCAGAAGGCCTCTGCCTTTTCTTTGGCATCTTGGTTAAAATCTTTGATTCATCATGCTTATGTCGAGTCGGGTAAAACTCCGCCTCAAAGGTTTACAGCTCATTCTACTAGGTCAGTTTCTACTTCCTGGGCGTTTAGGAATGAAGCTTCGGTTGATCAGATTTGCAAAGCAGCAACTTGGTCTTCTTTGCATACTTTTACTAAATTCTACCATTTCTCCAACATTGGTGTGTCCGGTCCACGGCGTCATCCTTACTTGTGGGATATTCTCTTCCCCAACAGGAAATGGCAAAGAGTCCCAGCAAAGCTGGCTATATAGTCCCTCCTAGGCTCCGCCCACCCCAGTCATTCTCTTTGCCGTTGCACAGGCAACATCTCCACGGAGATGGTTAAGAGTTTTTTTGGTGTTTAAATGTAGTTTTTATTCTTCTATCAAGTGTTTGTTATTTTAAAATAGTGCTGGTATGTACTATTTACTCTGAAACAGAAAAGGATGAAGATTTCTGTTTGTGAGAGGAAGATGATTTTAGCAGACAGTAACTAAAATCGATTGCTGTTTCCACATAGGACTGTTGAGATGAAGTAACTTCAGTTGGGGGAAGCAGTTAGCAGACTTTTCTGCTTAAGGTATGACTAGACATATTTCTAACAAGACGATGTAATGCTGGAAGGCTGTCATTTCCCCTCATGGGGACCGGTAAGCCATTTTCTTAGTCAAACAGAATAAAGGGCTTATTATGGGCTAAAAAAAACTGGTACACATTTTTATGGGCTAAATAGATTGCTTTATTTGGGCATTTTATTCATATTTATGCTGACAATTTGCATTTATAAACTTGGGGAACGTTTATTAAACGTCAGGCACTGTGTTAGACACCTTTTCCAGTCAGGGGGCCTTCCTAGTTATAGACTGAGCCTCATTTTCGCGCCATTACTGCGCAGTTGTTTTTTGAGAGCAGGGCATGCAGATGCATGTGTGAGGATCTAAAAATTGCTGGAAAAGCTTCTAGAAGGAGTCAATTGGTATCGTATTCCCCTCTGGGCTTGGTTGGGTCTCAGCAAAGACTATAGCTGGGACTGTATAGGGGTTAAATTTATAAACGGCTCCGGTTCCGTTATTTTAAGGGTTAAAGCTCTGAAATTGTGTGTGCAATACTATTAATGCTTTAAGACACTGTGGTGAAATTTTGGTAATTTTTGAACAATTCCTTCATACTTTTTCACATATTCAGTAATAAAGTGTTTTCTGTTTAAATTTTTTTTTATTTTTTTGCGCTCTGTTGACAAGTTTAAGCCTGTTTAACATGTCTGTACCTTCAGATAAGCTATGTTCTATATGTATGAAAGCCAATGTGTCTCCCCATTTAAATTTATGTGATTGTGCCATAGCGTCAAAACAAAGTAAGGACAGTACTGCCACAGATAATGAAATTGCCCAAGATGATTCCTCAGATGAGGGGAGTAAACATGATACTACATCATCTCCTACTGTGTCTACACCAGTTTTGCCCACGCAGGAGGCCCCTAGTACATCTAGTGCGCCAATGCTTATTACCATGCAACAATTAACGGCTGTAATGGATAACTCCATAGCAAATATTTTATCCAAAATGCCTGCTTATCAGAGAAAGCGCAATTGCTCTGTTTTAAACACTGAAGAGCAGGAGGGCGCTGATAATTGTTCTGTCATACCCTCACACCAATCTGAAGGGGCCATGAGGAATGTTTTGTCAGATGGAGAAATTTCAGATTCAGGAAAAATTTCTCAACAAGCTGAACCTGATGTTGTGACATTTTAAATTTAAATTAGAACAAGAACATCTCCGCGCACTGCTTAAGGAGGTGTTATCTACTCTGGATGATTGTGACAACTTGGTCATTCCAGAGAAATTATGCAAGATGGACAAGTTCCTAGAGGTTCCGGTGCACCCTGACGCTTTTCCTATACCCAAGCGGGTGGCGGACATAGTAAATAAGGAGTGGGAAAAGCCCGGCATACCTTTTTGTTCCCCCCCCCCCCCCCCCCCCTATATTTAAGAAATTATTTCTTATGGTCGACCCCAGAAAGGACTTATGGCAGACAGTCCCTAAGGTCAAGGGGGCAGTTTCTACTCTAAACAAACGCACTACTATTCCTATCGAAGATAGTTGTGCTTTCAAAGATCCTATGGATAAAAAAAATTGGAAGGTTTGCTTAAAAAGATTTTTGTACAGCAAGGTTACCTTCTACAACCAATTTCGTGCATTGTTCCGGTCACTACAGCAGCGTGGTTCTGGTTCGAGGAACTAGAAAAGTCGCTCTGTAGAGAGACTCCATATGAGGAGGTTATGGACAGAGTTCACGCACTTAAATTGGCTAACTCTTTTATTTTAGATGCCACTTTGCAATTAGCTAGATTAGCTGCGAAAAATTCAGGGTTTGCTATCGTGGCTCGCAGAGCGCTTTGGCTAAAGTCTTGGTCAGCGGATGTGTCATCCAAGACAAAATTGCTTAACATCCCTTTCAAAGGTAAAACTCTATTTGGACCAGAATTGAAAGAGATTATTTCAGACATCACTGGGGGAAAGGGCCACGCCCTTCCACAAGATAGGTCTTTCAAGGCTAAAAATAAGTCTAGTTTTCGTTCCTTTCGCAATTTCAGGAACGGACCGGCCTCTAATTCTGCATCCTCTAAGCAAGAGGGTAATGCCTCACAACCCAAACCAGCCTGGAAACCGATGCAAGGCTGGAACAAGGGTAAGCAGGCCAAGAAGCCTGCCGCTGCTAACAAAACAGCATGAAGGAGTAGCCCCCGATCCGGGACCGGATCTAGTGGGGGGCAGACTCTCTCTCTTTGCTCAGGCTTGGGCAAGAGATGTTCAGGATCCCTGGCCGCTAGAAATAGTTTCTTTCATGTAATTAGCAAGAGTCCATGAGCTAGTGACGTATGGGATATACATTCCTACCAGGAGGGGCAAAGTTTCCCAAACCTCAAAATGCCTATAAATACACCCCTCACCACACCCACAATTCAGTTTTTACAAACTTTGCCTCCGATGGAGGTGGTGAAGTAAGTTTGTGCTAGATTCTACGTTGATATGCGCTCCGCAGCAAGTTGGAGCCCGGTTTTCCTCTCAGCGTGCAGTGAATGTCAGAGGGATGTGAGGGAGAGTATTGCCTATTTGAATGCAGTGATCTCCTTCTACGGGGTCTATTTCATAGGTTCTCTGTTATCGGTCGTAGAGATTCATCTCTTACCTCCCTTTTCAGATCGACGATATACTCTCATATATATACCATTACCTCTACTGATTCTCGTTTCAGTACTGGTTTGGCTTTCTACAAACATGTAGATGAGTGTCCTGGGGTAAGTAAATCTTATTTTCTGTGACACTCTAAGCTATGGTTGGGCACTTTGTTTATAAAGTTCTAAATATATGTATTCAAACATTTATTTGCCTTGACTCAGAATGTTCAACTTTCCTTAATTTTCAGACAGTCAGTTTCATATTTGGGATTATGCATTTGAATTATTCATTTTTTCTTACCTTCAAAAATTTGACTTTTTTTTTTTTTTCCCTGTGGGCTGTTAGGCTCGCGGGGGCTGAAAATGCTTCATTTTATTGCGTCATTCTTGGCGCAGACTTTTTTGGCGCAAAAATTCTTTTCCGTTTCCGGCGTCATACGTGTCGCCGGAAGTTGCGTCATTTTTTGACGTTATTTTGCGCCAAAAATGTCGGCGTTCCGGATGTGGCGTCATTTTGGCGCCAAAAGCATTTAGGCGCCAAATAATGTGGATTTGGCGCTAAAAAATATGGGCGTCGCTTTTGTCTCCACATTATTTAAGTCTCATTTTTCATTGCTTCTGGTTGCTAGAAGCTTGTTCTTTGGCATTTTTTCCCATTCCTGAAACTGTCATATAAGGAATTTGATCTATTTTGCTTTATATGTTGTTTTTTCTCTTACATATTGCAAGATGTCTCACGTTGCATCTGAGTCAGAAGATACTACAGGAAAATCGCTGTCTAGTGCTGGATCTACCAAAGCTAAGTGTATCTGCTGTAAACTTTTGGTAGCTATTCCTCCGGCTGTTTGTATTAATTGTCATGACAAACTTGTTAATGCAGATAATATTTCCTTTAGTAATGTACCATTGTCTGTTGCAGTTCCCTCAACATCTAAGGTGCAGAATGTTCCTGATAACATAAGAGATTTTGTTTCTGAATCCATCAAGAAGGCTATGTCTGTTATTTCTCCTTCTAGTAAAAAATCTTTTAAAACTTCTCTCCCTACAGATGAATTTTTAAATGAACATCATCATTCTGATTCTGATGACTCTTCTGGTTCAGAGGATTCTGTTTCAGAGATTGATGCTGATAAATCTTCATATTTATTTAAAATGGAATTTATTCGTTCTTTACTTAAAGAAGTATTAATTGCTTTAGAAATAGAGGATTCTGGTCCTCTTGATACTAATTCTAAACGTTTAGATAAGGTATTTAAATCTCCTGTGGTTATTCCAGAAGTTTTCTTTCATGTAATTAACAAGAGTCCATGAGCTAGTGACGTATGGGATATACATTCCTACCAGGAGGGGCAAAGTTTCCCAAACCTTAAAATGCCTATAAATACACCCCTCACCACACCCACAAATCAGTTTTACAAACTTTGCCTCCAAGGGAGGTGGTGAAGTAAGTTTGTGCTAGATTCTACGTTGATATGCGCTCCGCAGCAAGTTGGAGCCCGGTTTTCCTCTCAGCGTGCAGTGAATGTCAGAGGGATGTGAGGAGAGTATTGCCTATTGAATGCAGTGATCTCCTTCTACGGGGTCTATTTCATAAGGTTCTCTGTTATCGGTCGTAGAGATTCATCTCTTACCTCCCTTTTCAGATCGACGATATACTCTTATATTTACCATTTCCTCTACTGATTCTCGTTTCAGTACTGGTTTGGCTTTCTACAAACATGTAGATGAGTGTCCTGGGGTAAGTAAGTCTTATTTTCTGTGACACTCTAAGCTATGGTTGGGCACTTTATTTATAAAGTTCTAAATATATGTATTCAAACATTTATTTGCCTTGACTCAGAATGTTCAACTTTCCTTATTTCCAGACAGTCAGTTTCATATTTGGGATTATGCTTTAAATTATCATATTTTGTCTTACCTCAAAAATTTGACTTTTTTCCCTGTGGGCTGTTAGGCTCGCGGGGGCTGAAAATGCTTCATTTTATTGCGTCATTTTTGGCGCGGATTTTTTTGGCGCAAAAATTCATTTCCGTTTCCGGCGTCATACGTGTCGCCGGAAGTTGCGTCATTTTTTGACGTTATTTTGCGCCAAAAATGTCGGCGTTCCGGATGTGGCGTCATTTTTGGCGCCAAAAGCATTTAGGCGCCAAATAATGTGGGCGTCTTATTTGGCGCCAAAAAATATGGGCGTCGCTTTTGTCTCCACATTATTTCAGTCTCATTTTCATTTGCTTCTGGTTGCTAGAAGCTTGATGTTTGGCATTTTTTTCCCATTCCTGAAACTGTCTTATAAGGAATTTGATTTATTTTGCTTTATATGTTGTTTTTTCTCTTACATATTGCAAGATGTCTCACGTTGCATCTGAGCCAGAAGATACTACAGGAAAACCACTGCCTGCTGGATCTACCAAAGCTAAGTGTATCTGCTGTAAACTTTTGGTAGCTATTTCTCCAGCTGTTGTTTGTATTAATTGTCATGACAAACTTGTTAAAGCAGATAATATTTCCTTTAGTGATGTACCATTGCCTGTTGCAGTTCCCTCAACATCTAAGGTGCAGAATGTTCCTGATAACATAAGAGATTTTGTTTCTGAATCCATAAAGAAGGCTTTGTCTGTTATTTCTCCTTCTAGTAAACGTAAAAAGTCTTTTAAATCTTCTCTCCCTACAGATGAATTTTTAAATGAACACCATCATTCTGATTCTTTGGACTCTTCTAGTTCAGAGGATTCTGTCTCAGAGATTGATGCTGATAAATCTTCATATTTATTTAAGATGGAATTTATTCGCTCTTTACTTAAAGAAGTACTAATTGCTTTAGAAATAGAGGATTCTAGTCCTCTTGATACTAATTCTATACGTTTGGATAAGGTTTTTAAAGCTCCTGCGGTTATTCCAGAAGTCTTTCCTGTTCCTAATGCTATTTCTGCAGTAATTGCTAAGGAATGGGATAAATTGGGTAATTCATTTACTCCTTCTAAACGTTTTAAGCAATTATATCCTGTTCCGCCTGACAGGTTAGAATTTTGGGACAAAATCCCTAAAGTTGATGGGGCTATTTCTACCCTTGCTAAACGTACTACCATTCCTACGTCAGATGGTACCTCGTTTAAGGATCCTTTAGATAGAAAAATTGAATCTTTTCTAAGAAAAGCTTATCTATGTTCAGGTAATCTTCTTAGACCTGCTATATCATTGGCTGATGTTGCTGCAGCTTCAACTTTTTGGTTGGAAACTCTAGCGCAACAAGTAACAAATCGTGATTCTCATGATATTATTATTCTTCTCCAGCATGCTAATAATTTCATCTGTGATGCCATTTTTGATATTATTAGAGTTGATGTTAGATTTATGTCTCTGGCTATCTTAGCCAGAAGAGCTTTATGGCTTAAGACTTGGAATGCTGATATGGCTTCTAAATCAACTCTACTTTCCATTTCTTTCCAGGGAAACAAATTATTTGGTTCTCAGTTGGATTCTATTATTTCAACTGTTACTGGTGGGAAAGGAACTTTTTTACCACAGGATAAAAAATCTAAAGGTAAAAACAGGGCTAACAATCGTTTTCGTTCCTTTCGTTTCAACAAAGAACAAAAGCCTGATCCTTCGTCCTCAGGAGCAGTTTCAGTTTGGAAACCATCTCCAGTCTGGAATAAATCCAAGCCTGCTAGAAAGGCAAAGCCTGCTTCTAAGTTCACATGAAGGTACGGCCCTCATTCCAGTTCAGCTGGTAGGGGGCAGGTTACGTTTTTTCAAAGAAATTTGGATCAAATCTGTTCACAATCTTTGGATTCAGAACATTGTTTCAGAAGGGTACAGAATTGGTTTCAAGATGAGACCTCCTGCAAAGAGATTTTTTCTTTCCCATGTCCCAGTAAATCCAGTGAAAGCTCAAGCATTTCTGAATTGTGTTTCAGATCTAGAGTTGGCTGGAGTAATTATGTCAGTTCCAGTTCCGGAACAGGGGATGGGGTTTTATTCAAATCTCTTCATTGTACCAAAGAAGGAGAATTCCTTCAGACCAGTTCTGGATCTAAAATTATTGAATCGTTATGTAAGGATACCAACGTTCAAGATGGTAACTGTAAGGACTATATTGCCTTTTGTTCAGCAAGGGAATTATATGTCCACAATAGATTTACAGGATGCATATCTGCATATTCCGATTCATCCAGATCATTATCAGTTCCTGAGATTCTCTTTTCTAGACAAGCATTACCAATTTGTGGCTCTACCGTTTGGCCTTGCTACAGCTCCAAGAATTTTCACAAAGATTCTCGGTGCCCTTCTGTCTGTAATCAGAGAACAGGGTATTGTGGTATTTCCTTATTTGGATGATATCTTGGTACTTGCTCCGTCTTTACATTTAGCAGAGTCTCATACGAATCGACTTGTGTTGTTTCTTCAAGATCATGGTTGGAGGATCAATTTACCAAAAAGTTCTTTGATTCCTCAAACAAGGGTAACCTTTCTGGGTTTCCAGATAGATTCAGTGTCCATGACTCTGTCTTTAACAGACAAGAGACGTCTAAAATTGATTACAGCTTGTCGAAACCTTCAGTCACAATCATTCCCTTCGGTAGCCTTATGCATGGAAATTCTAGGTCTTATGACTGCTGCATCGGACGCGATCCCCTTTGCTCGTTTTCACATGCGACCTCTTCAGCTCTGTATGCTGAACCAATGGTGCAGGGATTACACGAAGATATCTCAATTAATATCTTTAAAACCGATTGTTCGACACTCTCTAACGTGGTGGACAAATCACCATCGTTTAATTCAGGGGGCTTCTTTTGTTCTTCCGACCTGGACTGTAATTTCAACAGATGCAAGTCTCACAGGTTGGGGAGCTGTGTGGGGATCTCTGACGGCACAAGGAGTTTGGGAATCTCAGGAGGTGAGATTACCGATCAATATTTTGGAACTCCGTGCAATTTTCAGAGCTCTTCAGTTTTGGCCTCTTCTGAAGAGAGAATCGTTCATTTGTTTTCAGACAGACAATGTCACAACTGTGGCATACATCAATCATCAAGGAGGGACTCACAGTCCTCTGGCTATGAAAGAAGTATCTCGAATTTTGGTTTGGGCGGAATCCAGCTCCTGTCTAATCTCTGCGGTTCATATCCCAGGTGTAGACAATTGGGAAGCGGATTATCTCAGTCGCCAAACGTTGCATCCGGGCGAATGGTCTCTTCACCCAGAGGTATTTCTTCAGATTGTTCAATTGTGGGGGCTCCCAGAGATAGATCTGATGGCCTCTCATCTAAACAAGAAACTTCCCAGGTATCTGTCCAGATCCCGGGATCCTCAGGCGGAGGCAGTGGATGCATTATCACTTCCTTGGAAGTATCATCCTGCCTATATCTTTCCGCCTCTAGTTCTTCTTCCAAGAGTAATCTCCAAGATTCTGAGGGAATGCTCGTTTGTTCTGCTAATAGCTCCGGCATGGCCTCACAGGTTTTGGTATGCGGATCTTGTCCGGATGGCATCTTGCCAGCCATGGACTCTTCCGTTAAGACCAGACCTTCTGTCACAAGGTCCTTTTTTCCATACGGATCTGAAATCCTTAAATTTAAAGGTATGGAGATTGAACGCTTGATTCTTGGTCATAGAGGTTTCTCTGACTCCGTGATTAATACTATGTTACAGGCTCGTAAATCTGTATCTCGAGAGATATATTATAGAGTCTGGAAGACTTATATTTCATGGTGTCTTTCTCATCATTTTTCTTGGCATTCTTTTAGAATACCGAGAATTTTACAATTTCTTCAGGATGGTTTGGATAAGGGTTTGTCCGCAAGTTCTTTGAAAGGACAAATCTCTGCTCTTTCTGTTCTTTTTCACAGAAAGATTGCTATTCTTCCTGATATTCATTGTTTTGTACAAGCTTTGGTTCGTATAAAACCTGTCATTAAGTCAATTTCTCCTCCTTGGAGTTTGAATTTGGTTCTGGGAGCTCTTCAAGCTCCTCCGTTTGAACCTATGCATTCATTGGACATTAAATTACTTTCTTGGAAAGTTTTGTTCCTTTTGGCCATCTCTTCTGCTAGAAGAGTTTCTGAATTATCTGCTCTTTCATGTGAGTCTCCTTTTCTGATTTTTCATCAGGATAAGGCGGTGTTGCGAACTTCTTTTGAATTTTTACCTAAAGTTGTGAACTCCAACAACATTAGTAGAGAAATTGTGGTTCCTTCATTATGTCCTAATCCTAAGAATTCTAAGGAGAAATCATTGCATTCTTTGGATGTTGTTAGAGCTTTGAAATATTATGTTGAAGCTACGAAATCTTTCCGTAAGACTTCTAGTCTATTTGTTATCTTTTCCGGTTCTAGGAAAGGCCAGAAAGCTTCTGCCATTTCTTTGGCATCTTGGTTGAAATCTTTAATTCATCTTGCCTATGTTGAGTCGGGTAAAACTCCGCCTCAAAGAATTACAGCTCATTCTACTAGGTCAGTATCTACTTCCTGGGCGTTTAGGAATGAAGCTTCGGTTGACCAGATCTGCAAAGCAGCAACTTGGTCTTCTTTGCATACTTTTACTAAATTCTACCATTTTGATGTATTTTCTTCTTCTGAAGCAGTTTTTGGTAGAAAAGTTCTTCAGGCAGCGGTTTCAGTTTGAATCTTCTGCTTATGTTTTTTGTTAAACTTTATTTTGGGTGTGGATTATTTTCAGCAGGAATTGGCTGTCTTTATTTTATCCCTCCCTCTCTAGTGACTCTTGTGTGGAAAGATCCACATCTTGGGTAGTCATTATCCCATACGTCACTAGCTCATGGACTCTTGTTAATTACATGAAAGAAAACATAATTTATGTAAGAACTTACCTGATAAATTCATTTCTTTCATATTAACAAGAGTCCATGAGGCCCACCCTTTTTTGTGGTGGTTATGATTTTTTTGTATAAAGCACAATTATTCCAATTCCTTATTTTATATGCTTCGCACTTTTTCTTATCACCCCACTTCTTGGCTATTCGTTAAACTGATTTGTGGGTGTGGTGAGGGGTGTATTTATAGGCATTTTAAGGTTTGGGAAACTTTGCCCCTCCTGGTAGGAATGTATATCCCATACGTCACTAGCTCATGGACTCTTGTTAATATGAAAGAAATGAATTTATCAGGTAAGTTCTTACATAAATTATGTTTTTCCTGTTCCTAATGCTATTTCTGCAGTAATTTCCAAAGAATGGGATAAATTGGGTAATTCATTTACTCCTTCTAAACGTTTTAAGCAATTATATCCTGTACCGTCTGACAGGTTAGAATTTTGGGACAAAATCCCTAAAGTTGATGTGGCTATTTCTACCCTTGCTAAACGTGCTACCATTCCTACGTCAGATGGTACTTCGTTTAAAGATCCTTTAGATAGGAAAATTGAATCCTTTCTAAGAAAAGCTTATCTGTGTTCAGGTAATCTTCTTAGGCCTGCTATATCATTAGCTGATGTTGCTGCAGCTTCAACTTTTTGGTTGGAAACTTTAGCGCAACAAGTAGCAAATCATGATTCTCATATTATTATTCTTCTTCAGCATGCTAATAATTTTATTTGTGATGCCGTTTTTGATATTATTAGAGTTGATGTCAGGTTTATGTCTCTAGCTATTTTAGCTAGAAGAGCTTTATGGCTTAAGACTTGGAATGCTGATATGGCTTCTAAATCAACTCTACTTTCCATTTCTTTCCAGGGTAACAAATTATTTGGTTCTCAGTTGGATTCTATTATCTCAACTGTTACTGGTGGGAAAGGAACTTTTTTACCACAGGATAAAAAAACAGGGCTAATAATCGTTTTCGTTCCTTTCGTTTCAACAAAGAACAAAAGCCTGATCCTTCGTCCTCAGGAGCAGTTTCAGTTTGGAAACCATCTCCAGTCTGGAATAAATCCAAGCCTGCTAGAAAGGCAAAGCCTGCTTCTAAGTCCACATGAAGGTGCGGCCCTCATTCCAGCTCAGCTGGTAGGGGGCAGGTTATGTTTTTTCAAAGAAATTTGGATCAATTCTGTTCACAATCTTTGGATTCAGAACATTGTTTCAGAAGGGTACAGAATTGGTTTCAAGATGAGACCTCCTGCAAAGAGATTTTTTCTTTCCCGTGTCCCAGTAAATCCAGTGAAAGCTCAAGCATTTCTGAATTGTGTTTCAGATCTAGAGTTGGCTGGAGTAATTATGCCAGTTCCAGTTCCGGAACAGGGGATGGGGTTTTATTCAAATCTCTTCATTGTACCAAAGAAGGAGAATTCCTTCAGACCAGTTCTGGAACTAAAAATATTGAATCATTATGTAAGGATACCAACGTTCAAGATGGTAACTGTAAGGACTATCTTGCCTTTTGTTCAGCAAGGGAATTATATGTCCACAATAGATTTACAGGATGCATATCTGCATATTCCAATTCATCCAGATCACTATCAGTTCCTGAGATTCTCTTTTCTGGACAAGCATTACCAGTTTGTGGCTCTACCGTTTGGCCTAGCTACAGCTCCAAGAATTTTTTCAAAGGTTCTCGGTGCCCTTCTGTCTGTAATCAGAGAACAGGGTATTGTGGTATTTCCTTATTTGGACGATATCTTGGTACTTGCTCAGTCTTTACATTTAGCAGAATCTCATACGAATCGACTTGTGTTGTTTCTTCAAGATCATGGTTGGAGGATCAATTTACCAAAAAGTTCTTTGATTCCTCAAACAAGGGTAACCTTTCTGGGTTTCCAGATAGATTCAGTGTCCATGACTCTGTCTTTAACAGACAAGAGACGTCTAAAATTGATTGCAGCTTGTCGAAACCTTCAGTCACAATCATTCCCTTCGGTAGCCTTATGCATGGAAATTCTAGGTCTTATGACTGCTGCATCGGACGCGATCCACTTTGCTCGTTTTCACATGCGACCTCTTCAGCTCTGTATGCTGAATCAATGGTGCAAGGATTACACAAAGATATCTCAATTAATATCTTTAAAACCGATTGTTCGACACTCTCTAACGTGGTGGACAGATCACCATCGTTTAATTCGGGGGGCTTCTTTTGTGCTTCCGACCTGGACTGTAATTTCAACAGATGCAAGTCTCACAGGTTGGGGAGCTGTGTGGGGATCTCTGACGGCACAAGGAGTTTGGGAATCTCAGGAGGTGAGATTACCGATCAATATTTTGGAACTCCGTGCAATTTTCAGAGCTCTTCAGTTTTGGCCTCTTCTGAAGAGAGAATCGTTCATTTGTTTTCAGACAGACAATGTCACAACTGTGGCATACATCAATCATCAAGGAGGGACTCACAGTCCTCTGGCTATGAAAGAAGTATCTCGAATTTTGGTTTGGGCGGAATCCAGCTCCTGTCTAATCTCTGCGGTTCATATCCCAGGTATAGACAATTGGGAAGCGGATTATCTCAGTCGCCAAACGTTGCATCCGGGCGAATGGTCTCTTCACCCAGAGGTATTTCTTCAAATTGTTCAAATGTGGGAACTTCCAGAAATAGATCTGATGGCGTCTCATCTAAACAAGAGACTTCCCAGGTATCTGTCCAGATCCTGGGATCCTCAGGCGGAGGCAGTGGATGCATTATCACTTCCTTGGAAGTATCATCCTGCCTATATCTTTCCGCCTCTAGTTCTTCTTCCAAGAGTAATCTCCAAGATTCTGAAGGAATGCTCGTTTGTTCTGTTGGTAGCTCCGGCATGGCCTCACAGGTTTTGGTATGCGGATCTTGTCCGGATGGCCTCTTGCCAACCGTGGACTCTTCCGTTAAGACCAGACCTTCTGTCGCAAGGTCCTTTTTTCCATCAGGATCTCAAATCCTTAAATTTAAAGGTATGGAGATTGAACGCTTAATTCTTGGTCAAAGAGGTTTCTCTGACTCTGTGATTAATACTATGTTACAGGCTCGTAAATCTGTATCCAGAGAGATATATTATAGAGTCTGGAAGACTTATATTTCTTGGTGTCTTTCTCATCATTTTTCTTGGCATTCTTTTAGAATACCGAGAATATTACAGTTTCTTCAGGATGGTTTAGATAAGGGTTTGTCCGCAAGTTCCTTGAAAGGACAAATCTCTGCTCTTTCTGTTCTTTTTCACAGAAAGATTGCTATTCTTCCTGATATTCATTGTTTTGTACAAGCTTTGGTTCGTATAAAACCTGTCATTAAGTCAATTTCTCCTCCTTGGAGTTTGAATTTGGTTCTGGGGGCTCTTCAAGCTCCTCCATTTGAACCTATGCATTCATTGGACATTAAATTACTTTCTTGGAAAGTTTTGTTCCTTTTGGCGATCTCTTCTGCCAGAAGAGTTTCTGAATTATCTGCTCTTTCTTGTGAGTCTCCTTTTCTGATTTTTCATCAGGATAAGGCGGTGTTGCGAACTTCTTTTGAATTTTTACCTAAAGTTGTGAATTCCAACAACATTAGTAGAGAAATTGTGGTTCCTTCATTATGTCCTAATTCTAAGAATTCTAAGGAGAAATCTTTGCATTCTTTGGATGTTGTTAGAGCTTTGAAATATTATGTTGAAGCTACTAAATCCTTCCGAAAGACTTCTAGTCTATTTGTCATCTTTTCCGGTTCTAGAAAAGGCCAGAAAGCTTCTGCCATTTCTTTGGCATCTTGGTTGAAATCTTTAATTCATCATGCCTATGTCGAGTCGGGTAAAACTCCGCCTCAAAGGATTACAGCTCATTCTACTAGGTCAGTTTTTCATTCCTGGGCGTTTAGGAATGAAGCTTCGGTTGATCAGATTTGCAAAGCAGCAACTTGGTCCTCTTTGCATACTTTAACTAAATTCTACCATTTTGATGTATTTTCTTCTTCTGAAGCAGTTTTTGGTAGAAAAGTACTTCAGGCAGCGGTTTCAGTTTGAATCTTCTGCTTATGTTTTTCATTAAACTTTATTTTGGGTGTGGATTATTTTCAGCAGGAATTGGCTGTCTTTATTTTATCCCTCCCTCTCTAGTGACTCTTGTGTGGAAAGATCCACATCTTGGGTAATCATTATCCCATACGTCACTAGCTCATGGACTCTTGTTAATTACATGAAAGAAAACATAATTTATGTAAGAACTTACCTGATAAATTCATTTCTTTCATATTAGCAAGAGTCCATGAGGCCCGCCCTTTTTTGTGGTGGTTATGATTTTTTTGTATAAAGCACAATTATTCCAATTCCTTATTTTATATCACCCCACTTCTTGGCTATTCGTTAAACTGAATTGTGGGTGTGGTGAGGGGTGTATTTATAGGCATTTTGAGGTTTGGGAAACTTTGCCCCTCCTGGTAGGAATGTATATCCCATACGTCACTAGCTCATGGACTCTTGCTAATATGAAAGAAATGAATTTATCAGGTAAGTTCTTACATAAATTATGTTTTCTCAAGGTTATCTCCTGGAATTCAAGGAACTTACCCCCAAGGGGAAGGTTCCACATGTCTCACTTATCCTCAAACCAAATAAAGAGACAGGCATTCTTACATTGTGTAGAAGACCTGTTAAAGATGGGAGTGATACACCCAGTTCCAATAAAGGAACAAGGAATGGGATTTTATTCCAATCTGTTCGTAGTTCCCAAAAAAGAGGGAACTTTCAGACCAATTTTGGATTTGAAGATCCTAAACAAATTTCTCAGGGTACCATCGTTCAAGATGGAAACCATTCGAACGATTCTACCCACTATCCAGGAAAGTCAATTTATGACTACCGTGGATCTAAAGGATGCGTACCTACAAGGCTCATACAGACATCGTTCTAGCCTTTCTCAGATCACAAGGATGGAAGGTGAACATAGAAAAAAGTTCTCTGTCTCAGTCGACAAGAGTTCCCTTCTTGGGAACAATAATAGATTCCTTAGAAATGAGGATTTTTCTGACAGAGGTCAGAAAATCAAAACTTCTAAGCTCTTGTCAAGTGCTTCATTCTGTTCCTCGTCCTTCCATAGCGCAGTGCATGGAAGTAGTAGGGTTGATGGTTGCAGCAATGGACATAGTTCCTTTTGCACGAATTCATCTAAGACCATTACAACTGTGCATGCTCAAACAGTGGAATGGGGACTATACAGACTTGTCTCCAATGATTCAAGTAGATCAGAAGACCAGAGACTCACTCCGTTGGTGGCTGACCCTGGACCATCTGTCCCAGGGAATGAGCTTCCGCAGACCAGAGTGGGTCATTGTCACGACCGACGCCAGTCTAGTGGGCTGGGGCGCTGTCTGGGAATCCCTAAAAGCTCAGGGTCTATGGTCTCGGGAAGAGTCTCTTCTCCCGATAAACATTCTGGAACTAAGAGCGATATTCAATGCTCTCAGGGCTTGGCCTCTGCTAGCAAAGGCCAGATTCATAAGGTTCCAATCAGTCAACATAACGACCGTTGCTTATATCAATCATCAGGGGGGAACAAGGAGTTCCCTGGCGATGAAAGAAGTGACCAAAATAATTCAATGGGCGGAGGATCACTCCTGCCACCTGTCTGCGATCCACATCCCAGGTGTGGAAAACTGGGAGGCAGATTTTCTGAGTCGTCGGACATTCCATCCGGGGGAGTGGGAACTCCATCCGGAGATCTTTGCCCAAATAACTCAATTATGGGGCATTCCAGACATGGATCTGATGGCGTCTCGTCAGAACTTCAAGGTTCCTTGCTACGGGTCCAGATCCAGGGATCCCAAGGCGACTCTAGTAGATGCACTAGTAGCACCTTGGACCTTCAACCTAGCTTATGTATTTCCACAGTTTCCTCTCATTCCCAGGCTGGTAGCCAGGATCAATAAGGAGAGGGCCTCAGTGATCTTGATAGCTCCTGCGTGGCCACGCAGGACTTGGTATGCAGACCTGGTGAATATGTCATCGGCTCCACCATGGAAGCTACCTTTGAGACAGGACCTTCTTGTTCAGGGTCCATTCGAACATCCAAATCTGATCTCCCTCCAGCTGACGGCTTGGAGATTGAACGCTTGATTCTATCGAAGCGTGGGTTTTCAGATTCTGTGATAGATACTCTGGTCCAGGCCAGAAAACCGGTAACTAGAAAGATTTACCATAAAATATGGAAAAGATATATCTGTTGGTGTGAATCCAAAGGATTCCCATGGAATAAGATAAAAATTCCTAAGATTCTCTCCTTTCTACAAGAAGGTTTGGAGAGAGGATTATCTGCAAGTTCTCTTAAGGGACAGATCTCTGTTTTATCTGTCTTACTACACAAAAGACTGGCAGCTGTGCCAGATGTTCAAGCATTTGTTCAGGCTCTGGTTAGGATCAAGCCTGTTTACAGACCTTTGACTCCTCCCTGGAGTCTAAATCTAGTTCTTTCAGTTCTTCAAGGGGTTCCGTTTGAACCTTTACATTCCATAGATATTAAGTTACTATCTTGGAAAGTTTTATTTTTGGTTGCAATTTCTTCTGCTAGAAGAGTTTCAGAGTTATCTGCTCTGCAGTGTTCTCCGCCATATCTGGTGTTCCATGCAGATAAGGTGGTTTTGCGTACTAAGGTTGTTTCTAACAAAAATATTAACCAGGAGATAGTTGTACCTTCTTTGTGTCCAAATCCAGTTTCAAAGAAGGAACGTTTGTTACACAATTTGGACGTTGTCCGTGCTCTAAAGTTCTATTTAGAGGCTACTAAAGATTTCAGACAAACATCTTCCTTGTTTGTTGTTTATTCTGGTAAAAGGAGAGGTCAAAAAGCGACTGCTACCTCTCTTTCCTTTTGGCTTAAAAGCATTATCCGATTGGCTTATGAGACTGCCGGACGGCAGCCTCCTGAAAGAATCACAGCTCACTCCACTAGGGCTGTGGCTTCCACATTGGTCAACAGAAGCCTCGTTCTTGAAGGCCCGATATGTAAGGCAGCGACTTGGTCTTCACTATATGGCCAGCTTTGCTGGGACTCTTTGCCATTTCCTGTTGGGGAAGAGAATATCCCACAAGTAAGGATGACGCCGTGGACCGGACACACCGTTGGAGAAAGTAATTTATCAGGTAAGCATAAATTCTACCATTTTGATGTGTTTTCTTCTTCTGAAGCAGTTTTTGGTAGAAAAGTACTTCAGGCAGCTGTTTCAGTTTGATTCTTCTGCTTATAATTTCAGTTTTTTTTCATTATAAGATTTAAACTTTATTCTGGGTGTGGATTATTTTCAGCAGGAATTGGCTGTCTTTATTTTATCCCTCCCTCTCTAGTGACTCTTGCGTGGAAGTTCCACATCTTGGGTATTTATTATCCCATACGTCACTAGCTCATGGACTCTTGCTAATTACATGAAAGAAAACATAATTTATGTAAGAACTTACCTGATAAATTCATTTCTTTCATATTAGCAAGAGTCCATGAGGCCCACCCTTTTTTTTTTTTTGTGGTGGTTATGATTTTTTTGTATAAAGCACAATTATTCCAATTCCTTATTTTTTATGCTTTCGCACTTTTTTCTTATCACCCCACTTCTTGGCTATTCGTTAAACTGATTTGTGGGTGTGGTGGTGAGGGGTGTATTTATAGGCATTTTGAGGTTTGGGAAACTTTGCCCCTCCTGGTAGGAATGTATATCCCATACATTCTAATTGCTAATATGAAAGGAATTAATTTATCAGGTAAGTTCTTACATAAATTGTTTTTTTTATGACCGAGTACAAGTACCGATACTTGTTTTCAAATACTCGCCGATACCAATTACCAATACTTTTTTTTTAATGTCATGTGACAGTTTACCAAGCACAATACAGACTAATTATTTAAGATTCCTTCTTTATAATTATAAAGGGCTGTAATTCAAAAGACATTATGAAATAATAAAAAAGTTCACTGAACATGTAAATAAAAAATATTACAATAAAATATTAAATTTAAAGGGGGGATACAATTGGGTTGTAGGGCTGTTATATAACATCAATCTGACATTTGTATGCAGGTTTGACTCTAAGTTGAACAGTCTTTCACTTTCCACACCACTGCATGGGGCAGAAATATATTTTTTGGGTAATTTTTGCCAGAGCTGGAAATCTGTTTATTAACTGCCCAGTACTTCAGGGATTTGTCTGAACACAGTACAGTGATCTCTCCTACAATAATACAAATAACAATTTGTATTGTCAGAACAGTACTAAACAACTTTTAGTTTAGTCTCCACTCCAGTTTAAAATGAAATGGGAACATGCAGTTTGAAAAAACGCCACAAGATAGCATATGGGTAGGAAGTAGAGGTATTGGTTTAAGTATCGGTGCATTTGCACGAGTACAAGTACTCATGCAAATACTTGGTATCGGTACCGATACTAGTATCGGTATCAGTGCATCCCTATCTTAAATATTTCATGGGCTTACCCTTATTTTGCTTTCTATCTCCAGGTGAGTCCAATCCGCAATTTGTCTGATGGACAGAAATGCCGCGTTTGTTTCGCCTGGCTGGCTTGGCAAAATCCCCACATGCTGTTCCTTGATGAACCAACCAATCACTTGGATATTGAGACAATAGATGCTCTTGCAGATGCCATCAATGACTTTGATGGAGGAATGATGCTTGTAAGCCACGATTTCCGTCTGATACAGCAGGTGAGATGCAGAAGTGTGTGCCATTTCTGTATTGTCGTCTGCTCTTTCTCCAGTGTTTAATTCTCGTGTACCTCCACAGGTTGCTCAGGAAATCTGGGTGTGTGAAAAGCAGGCAGTTACCAAATGGTCAGGAGACATCTTGTCTTATAAACAGCACCTCAAGTCCAGGCTAAAAGATGACGATAATCCGCGTAAGGGTAACTGAGATCCCATCCTCCAGCACAGACCGCGCAGCTTAAGGAAGTGGCACACTAGAGCTGCCCACCAGCCACACCATCTGACCACTACCATCATGTTACCGGTGGCAAGGAAGACGCAGATTGTTACCATAGCCTCAGCCCATCAGATCCTGGCTCACCTAGATTGTTTTGTTTTTCCCCTTTTTTTTTTTTTTTAAAGAAACTATTTATCTGTAACTCTGTGGGGAAAAAATAAAGATAGAATCTGTATTGCTGATGGTTTTATTTCTCAGGTTCTAGACAATCTGCACAACATGGGGCTTTTTTAGTTAGTTTGCTTTCGGCAGTGCGCCACATGCATTTCCCATACGGCTGTCACTAGAATGTGTTTGTATTCTCACGGAATATACAGCATCTGCTGCCTGTACAATACTAAGTAAACCAATCCACAGACGTAAACTTCCAGGGAAAGATGATAGAGAAACCACCATATTTATTTTTTCTCTTTTATCCGCAGTTGAATTGTTCCTTTGTTCTTTCCTGCTTAGTATAGTTTTCTCCTGTTAAGTGTAGTCAGTCCACGGGTCATCCATTACTTATGGGATTATATCTCCTCCCTAACAGGAAGTGCAAGAGGATCACCCAAGCAGAGCTGCTATATAGCTCCTCCCCTCTACGTCATACCCAGTCATTCTCTTGCACCTAACTAATAGATAGGACGTGTGAGAGGACTGCTGGACAGCAGCCTCCTGAAAGAATTACAGCTCATTCTACCAGAGCTGTGGCTTCCACTTGGACCTTTAAAAATGAGGCCTCTGTTGAACAGATTTGCAAGGCTGCAACTTGGTGTTCACTTCACACCTTTTACAAATTTGACACACTTGCTTCTTCGGAGGCTGTTTTTGGGAGAAAGGTTCTTCAGGCAGTGGTTCCTTCCGTGTAAGGGTCCTGCCTGTCCCTCCCGTCATCCGTGTTTAGCTTTGGTATTGGTATCCCATAAGTAATGGATGACCCGTGGACTGACTACACTTAACAGGAGAAAACATAATTTATGCTTACCTGATAAATTCCTTTCTCCTGTAGTGTAGTCAGTCCACGGCCCGCCCTGTTTTTACGGCAGGTCTAAATTTTAAATTAAACTACAGTCACCACTACACCCTATAGTTAATCCTTTCTCGTTGGTTTTGGTCGAATGACTGGGTGTGACTTAGAGGGGAGGAGCTATATAGCAGCTCTGCTTGGGTTATCCTCTTGCACTTCCTGTTAGGGAGGAGATATAATCCCATAAGTAATGGATGACCCGTGGACTGACTACACTACAGGAGAAAGGAATTTATCAGGTAAGCATAAATTATGTTTTTTCTTCCTGACCCTTTAGCTGGTGAAAGCACATGAAGCAAATACCATTCTCATTCCAGTGTGCACTAGATGCTATAATTATAGATTCTGTGCCATACAGGAGCTACACTTTAAAAGCTCTGTCATACACTTAGGATGTTTTAACTTGGTGTTTGTGCCACAGTCCCCAGCAAGCAGTGCATGGACGGCACAATAAATCTTCACAGCTATACAGCTTAGTGCAGGTAATTGTTTTAGGACTTGGGCACACCAAGGGAAATAGGCGTGCATTAATGGAGGTGACTATTTTGCAGATAATGTGTATAAAAAGTATGCAGTAGCGCAGCAGCCTCAGTATCTCCCTGTAAGTATGTAGTAGTACAGCAGCCCTCAGTATCGCCCTGTAAGTATGCAGTAGTGCAGCAGCCCTCAGTATCTCCCTGTAAGTATGTAGTAGTGCAGCAGCCTCAGTATCTCCCTGTAAGTATGTAGTAGTACAGCAGCCTCAGTATCTCCCTGTAAGTATGTAGTAGTACAGCAGCCCTCAGTATCGCCCTGTAAGTATGCAGTAGTGCAGCAGCCCTCAGTATCTCCCTGTAAGTATGTAGTAGTACAGCAGCACTCAGTATCTCCCTGTAAGTATGTAGTACAGCAGCCCTAAGTATCTCACTGTAAGTATGTAGTACAGCAGCCTCAGTATCTCCCTGTAAGTATGTAGTAGTACAGCAGCACTCAGTATCTCCCTGTAAGTATGTAGTACAGCAGCCCTAAGTATCTCACTGTAAGTATGTAGTACAGCAGCACTCAGTATCTCCCTGTAAGTATGTAGTACAGCAGCCTCAGTATCTCCCTGTAAGTATGTAGTAGTACAGCAGCCTCAGTATCTCCCTGTAAGTATGTAGTAGTGCAGCAGCCCTCAGTATCTCCCTGTAAGTATGTAGTAGTACAGCAGCCCTCAGTATCGCCCTGTAAGTATGCAGTAGTGCAGCAGCCTCAGTATCTCCCTGTAAGTATGTAGTAGTACAGCAGCACTCAGTATCTCCCTGTAAGTATGCAGTAGTGCAGCAGCCTCAGTATCTCCCTGTAAGTATGTAGTAGTACAGCAGCCCTCAGTATCGCCCTGTAAGTATGTAATAGTGCAGCAGCCCTCAGTATCTCCCTGTAAGTATGTAGTAGTACAGCAGCCTCAGTATCTCCCTGTAAGTATGTAGTAGTACAGCAGCACTCAGTATCTCCCTGTAAGTATGTAGTAGTGCAGCAGCCCTAAGTATCTCCCTGTAAGTATGTAGTAGTACAGCAGCCTCAATATCTACCTGTAAGTATGTAGTAGTACAGCAGCCTCAGTATCTACCTGTATGTAGTACAGCAGCCCTCAGTATCTCCCTGTAAGTATGTAGTAGTGCAGCAGCCTCAGTATCTCCCTGTAAGTATGTAGTACAGCAGCAGCCCTCAGTATCTCCGTGCAAGTATGTAGTTGTGCAGCAGCCCTCAGTATCTCCCTGTAAGTATGTAGTAGTGCAGCTGCATTCAGTATCTCCCTGTAAGTATGTAGTAGTGCAGCAGTCCTCAGTATCTCCCTGTAAGTATGCAGTAGTGCAGCAGCCTCAGTATCTCCCTGTAAGTATGTAGTAGTACAGCAGCACTCAGTATCTCCCTGTAAGTATGTAGTAGTGCAGCAGCCCTAAGTATCTCACTGTAAGTATGTAGTAGTACAGCAGCCTCAGCATCTCCCTGTAAGTATGTAGTTGTGCAGCAGCCCTCAGTATCTCCCTGTAAGTATGTAGTAGTGCAGCAGCCCTCAGTATCTCCCTGTAAGTATGTAGTACAGCAGTATAAATAAAGAGAGAAGCGCTCAACCTGGGTACGAATAATAGCTTGTTCTATGGCTAGTTACCACCCTAGAAGCAGCCTCTTTTTGCTCAATATGTGCCTTTCACAGAGAAGAACTTTCCTGTAGCATATCAGTCTGATCCTGACTTCACAGTGCAGTCCAGCCCCGAAATACCAGGCAATCCCTCTCTGAACAAGAGAAACAGCGAAACCCCAGACGTACGTTTCGGCCTATTGTGGGCCTCGTCAGTGAGGTGCAGCCATATCCCTCTAGGCACACTGAGCAACGGGTCCACGTCTGGATTCCCGCATCACACTTAGGGCTGGACTGCACTGTTAAGTCAGGATCAGACTGATATGCTTCAGGAAAGTTCATCTCATTGAAAGGCACATGTTGAGCAAAAAGAGGCTGCTTCTAAGGTGCTAACTAGCCATAGAACAAGCTATTATGCTGTTGTTCGTTCCCAGGTTGAGCGCTTCTCTCTTTCTTTCATGTAATTAGCAAGAGTCCATGAGCTAGTGACGTATGGGATATACATTCCTACCAGGAGGGGCAAAGTTTCCCAAACCTTAAAATGCCTATAAATACACCCCTCACCACACCCACAATTCAGTTTTACAAACTTTGCCTCCGATGGAGGTGGTGAAGTAAGTTTGTGCTAGATTCTACGTTGATATGCGCTCCGCAGCAAGTTGGAGCCCGGTTTTCCTCTCAGCGTGCAGTGAATGTCAGAGGGATGTGAGGAGAGTATTGCCTATTTGAATGCAGTGATCTCCTTCTAAGGGGTCTATTTCATAGGTTCTCTGTTATCGGTCGTAGAGATTCATCTCTTACCTCCCTTTTCAGATCGACGATATACTCTTATATATACCATTACCTCTGCTGATTCTCGTTTCAGTACTGGTTTGGCTATCTGCTATATGTAGATGAGTGTCCTGGGGTAAGTAAGTCTTATTTTCTGTGACACTCCTAGCTATGGTTGGGCACTTTGTTTATAAAGTTCTAAATATATGTATTCAAACATTTATTTGCCTTGACTCAGAATGTTCAACTTTCCTTATTTTTCAGACAGTCAGTTTCATATTTGGGATAATGCATTTTAATTTAACATTTTTTACCTTTAAATTTGACTTTTTCCCTGTGGGCTGTTTTTCGGCTCGCGGGGGCTGAAAATGCTTCATTTTATTGCGTCATTCTTGGCGCGGACTTTTTTGGCGCAAAAATTCTATTTCCGTTTCCGGCGTCATACGTGTCGCCGGAAGTTGCGTCATTCTTTGACGTTATTTTGCGCCAAAAATGTCGGCGTTCCGGATGTGGCTTCATTTTTGGCGCCAAAAAAAGCATTTAGGCGCCAAATAATGTGGGCGTCACTTTTGTCTCCACATTATTTAAGTCTCATTTTTTATTGCTTCTGGTTGCTAGAAGCTTGTTCTTTGGCATTTTTTCCCATTCCTGAAACTGTCATTTAAGGAATTTGATCAATTTTGCTTTATATGTTGTTTTTTTCTTTTACATATTGCAAGATGTCTCACGTTGCATCTGAGTCAGAAGATACTACAGGAAAATCGCTGTCTAGTGCTGGAACTACCAAAGCTAAGTGTATCTGCTGTAAACTTTTGGTATCTGTTTCTCCAGCTGTTATTTGTATTGCATGTCATGTCAAACTTATTAATGCAGATAAAATTTCCTTTAGTACTGTTTCATTACCTGTTGCTGTTCCGTCAACATCTAATTTTCAGAGTGTTCCTGATAACATAAGAGATTTTATTTTTTAAATCCATTAAGAAGGCTATGTCTGTTATTTCTCCTTCTAGTATACATAAAAGTCTTTTAAAACTTCTCTTTTTTCAGATTAATTTTTAAATGAACATCATCATTCTGATACTGATAATGGTTCTTCTGGTTCAGAGGTTTCTGTCTCAGAGGTTGATGCTGATAAATCTTTGTATTTGTTCAAGATGGAATTTACTCGTTCTTTACTTAAAGAAGTGTTATTTGCATTAGAAATAGAGGATTCTGGTCCTCTTGATACTAAATGTAAACGTTTAAATAAGGTTTTTAGATCTCCTGTAGTTATTCCAGAAGTGTTTTATCTCCCTGATGCTATTTCTGAAGTAATTTCCAGGGAATGGAATAATTTGGGTAATTTATTTACTCCTTCTAGACGTTTAAGCAAATTATATCCTGTGCCATCTGACAGATTAGAGTTTTTTGGGACAAAAATCCCTAAGGTTATGGGGCTGTCTCTACTCCTGCTAATGTACTACTATTCCTACGGCAGATAGTACTTCATTTAAGGATCCTTTAGATAGGAAAACTGAATCCTTTCTAAGAAAAGCTTACTTATGTTCAGGTAATCTTCTTAGACCTGCTATATTTTTAGCGGATGTTGCTGCAGCTTCAACTTTTTGGTTAGAAGCTTTAGCGCAACAAGTAACAGATCATAATTTTATAGCATTATTATTATTCTATAACATGCTAATAATTTTATTGGTGATACCATCTTTTGATATCATTAGAGTTGATGTCAAGTATATGTCTCTAGCTATTTTAGCTAGAAAAGCTTTATGGATTAAACTTGGAATGCTGACATGTCTTCTAAGTCAACTTTGCTTTCCCTTTCTTTCCAGGGTAAATAATCATTTTCGTTCCTTTCCTCACAAGGAACAAAAGCCTGATCCTTCATCCTCAGGAGCGGTATCAGTTTGGAAACTATTTCCAGTTTGGAATATATCCAAGCCTTATAGAAACCTATAGCCAGCTCCTAAGTACCTATGAAGGTGCGGCCCTTATTCCAGCTCAGCTGGTATGGGGCAGATTACGTTTTCTTCAAAGAAATTTGGATCAATTCCGTTCTTAATCTCTGGTTTCAGAAACATTGTTTCAGAAAGGTACAGAATTGGCTTCAAGTTAAGGCCTCCTGCTAAGAGATTCTTTTCTTTCCCGTGTCCCAGTTAACACAGCAAAGGCTCAGCATTTCTGAAATGTGTTTCAGATCTAGAGTTGGCTGGAGTATTTATGCCAGTTCCAGTTCTGGAACAGGGGCTGGGGTTTTATTTTATCTCTTCATTGTACCAAAGAAGGTCAATTCCTTCAGACCAGTTCCGGATCTATCATTATTGAATCGTTATGTTAGGATACCAACATTCAAGATGGTTACTGTAGGACTATCCTGCCTTTTGTTTAGCAAGGGCATTATATGTCTACAATAGATTTACAGGATGTGTATCTGCATATTCCGATTCATCCAGATCACTTTTAGTGTCTGAGATTCTCTTTTTAGACGAGCATTACCAGTTTTGTGGCTCTACCGTTTGGCCTAGCCTCAGTTCCAAGAATTTTTTTCAAAGGTTCTCGGTGCCCTTCTTTCTGTAATCAGAGAATAGGGTTTTGGTATTTCCTTATTTGGACGATATCTTGGTACTTGCTCAGTCTTCTCATTTTCGAAGAATCTCATACGAATCGACTTGTGTTGTTTCTTCAGTTCATGATTGAAGGATCAATTTACCAATCAGTTCATTGATTCCTCAGACAAGGGTAACCTTTATAGGTTTCTAGATAGATTCAGTGTCTATGACTCTGTCCTTGTCAGACAAGAGAAGTTTAACATTGATATCAGCTTGTCAAAACCTTCAGTCACATTCATTCCCTTTGGTAGCCTTATGCATGGAAATGTTGGGTCTTAGGACTGCCGCATCAGATGCGATCTCCTTTGCTCGTTTTCACATGCGACCTCTTCAGCTCTGTATGCTGAACCAATGGTGCAGGGATTACTCAGATATCTCAATTAATATCTTTAAACCGATTTTACAACACTCTCTGACATGGTGGACAGATCACCATCGTTTAGTTCAGGGGGCTTCTTTGTTCTTCCGACCTGGACTATAATCTCAACAGATGCAAGTCTTACAGGTTGGGGAGCTGTGTGGGGGTATCTGACGGCACAAGGGGTTTGGGAATCTCAGGAGGTGAGATTTCCGATCAATATTTTGGAACTCCGTGCAATTTTCAGAGCTCTTCAGTCTTGGCCTCTTCTGAAGAGAGAGTTGTTCATTTGTTTTCAGATAGACAATGTCACAACTGTGGCATACATCATTCATCAAGGAGGGACTCACAGTCCTCTGGCTATGAAAGAAGTATCTTGAATTTTGGTTTGGGCGGAATCCAGCTCCTGTCTAATCTCTGCGGTTCATATCCCAGGTATGGACAATTGGAAAGCGGATTATCTCAGTCGCCAAACGTTGCATCCGGGCGAATGGTCTCTTCACCCAGAGGTATTTGTCCAGATCCCGGGATTCTCAGGCGGAGGCAGTGGATGCATTATCACTTACTTGGAAGTATCATCCTGCCTATATCTTTCCGCCTCTAGTTCTTCTTCCAAGAGTAATCTCCAAGATTCTGAAGGAATGCTCGTTTATTCTGCTGGTAGCTCCGGCATGGCCTCACAGGTTTTGGTATGCAGATCTTGTCCGGATGGCCTCTTGCCAACCGTGGACTCTTCCGTTAAGACCAGACCTTTTGTCTCAAGGTCCTTTTTTCCATCAGGATCTGAAATCCTTAAATTTAAAGGTATGGAGTTTGAACGCTTGATTCTTGGTCAAAGAGGTTTCTCTGACTCTGTGATTAATACTATGTTACAGGCTCGTAAATCTGTATCCAGAGAGATATATTATAGAGTCTGGAAGACTTATATTTCTTGGTGTCTTTCTCATCATTTTTCTTGGCATTCTTTTAGAATACCGAGAATATTACAGTTTCTTCAGGATGGTTTAGATAAGGGTTTGTCCGCAAGTTCCTTGAAAGGTCAAATCTCTGCTCTTTCTGTTCTTTTTCACAGAAAGATTGCTATTCTTCCTGATATTCATCGTTTTGTACAAGCTTTGGTTCGTATAAAACCTATCATTAAGTCAATTTCTCCTCCTTGGAGTTTGAATTTGGTTCTGGGGGCTCTTCAAGCTCCTCCATTTGAACCTATGCATTCATTGGATATTAAATTACTTTCTTGGAAAGTTTTGTTCCTTTTGGCCATCTCTTCTGCCAGAAGAGTTTCTGAATTATCTGCTCTTTCTTGAGAGTCTCCTTTTCTGATTTTTCATCAGGATACGGCGGTGTTGCGAACTTCTTTTGAATTTTTACCTAAGTTGTGATTTCCAACAACATTAGTAGAGACATTGTGGTTCCTTCATTATGTCTTAATCCTAAGAATTCTAAGGAGAAATCATTGCATTCTTTGGATGTTATTAGAGTTTTGAAATATTTGTTATCTTTTCCGGTTTTAGAAAGGTCAGAAAACGTCTGCCATTTCTTTGGCATCTTGGTTGAAATCTTTAATTCATCTTGCCTATGTTAAGTCGGGTAAGACTCCGCCTCATAGGATTACAGCTCATTCTACTAGGTCAGTTTCTACTTCCTGGGCGTTTAGGAATGAAGCTTCGGTTGATCAGATTTGCAAAGCAGCAACTTGGTCCTCTTTGCATACTTTTACCAAATTCTATCATTTTGTTGTATTTTCTTCTTCTGAAGCAGTTTTTGGTAGAAAAGTACTTCAGGCAGCGGTTTCAGTTTGAATCTTCTGCTTATGTTTTTCATTAAACTTTATTTTGGGTGTGGATTATTTTCAGCAGGAATTGGCTGTCTTTATTTTATCCCTCCCTCTCTAGTGACTCTTGTGTGGAAAGATCCACATCTTGGGTAGTCATTATCCCATACGTCACTAGCTCATGGACTCTTGCTAATTACATGAAAGAAAACATAATTTATGTAAGAACTTACCTGATAAATTCATTTCTTTCATATTAGCAAGAGTCCATGAGGCCCGCCCTTTTTTGTGGTGGTTATGATTTTTTTGTATAAAGCACAATTATTCCAATTCCTTATTTTTTATGCTTTCGCACTTTTTTCTTATCACCCCACTTCTTGGCTATTCGTTAAACTGAATTGTGGGTGTGGTGAGGGGTGTATTTATAGGCATTTTAAGGTTTGGGAAACTTTGCCCCTCCTGGTAGGAATGTATATCCCATACGTCACTAGCTCATGGACTCTTGCTAATATGAAAGAAATGAATTTATCAGGTAAGTTCTTACATAAATTATGTTTTTTATTTATGCAAATTATGACATTTTGGGAAGTCTCCCTAAGTGTGATGCGGGAATCCAGACGTGGACCCGTTGCTCAGTGTGTCTAGAGGGATATGGCTGCACCTCACTGACGAGGCCCACAATAGGCCGAAACGTACGTCTGGGGTTTTGCCGTTTCTCTCGTTCAGAGACGGATTGCCTGGTATTTCGGGGCTGGACTGCACTGTTAAGTCAGGATCAGACTGATATGCTACAGGAAAGTTCTTCTCTGTGAAAGGCACATATTGAGCAAAAAGAGGCTGCTTCTAGGATGGTAACTAGCCATAGAACAAGCTATTATGCTATTGTTCATTCCCAGGTTGAGCGCTTCTCTCTTTTTATTTATGTAGTACAGCAGCCTCAGTATCTCCCTGTAACTATGTAGTAGTGCAGCAGCCTCAGTATCTCCCTGTAAGTATGTAGTAGGGCAGCAGCCCTCAGTATCTCCTTGTAAGTATGTAGTAGTGCAGCAGCCCTCAGTATCTCCCTGTAAGTATGTAGTACAGCAGCAGCCCTCAGTATCTCCCTGTAAATATGTAGTAGTGCAGCAGCCCTCAGTATCTCCCTGTAAGTATGTAGTAGTGCAGCAGACCTCAGTATCTCCCTGTAAGTATGTAGTAGTGCAGCAGCAGCCCTCAGTATCTCCCTGTAAGTATGTAGCAGTGCAGCAGCACTCAGTATCTCCCTGTAAGTATGTAGTAGCGCAGCAGCACTCAGTATCTCCCTGTAAGTATGTAGTAGTGCAGCAGCCCTCAGTATCTCCCTGTAAGTATGTAGTAGTGCAGCCGCCTCAGTATCTCCCTGTAATTATGTAGTAGTACAGCAGCCCTCAGTATCTCCCTGTAAGTATGTAGTAGTGCAGCAGCCCTCAGTATCTCCCTGTAAGTATGTAGTACAGCAGCAGCCCTCAGTATCTCCCTGTAAGTATGTAGTAGTGCAGCCGCCTCAGTATCTCCCTGTAATTATGTAGTAGTACAGCAGCCCTCAGTATCTCCCTGTAAGTATGTAGTAGTGCAGCAGCCCTCAGTATCTCCCTGTAAGTATGTAGTACAGCAGCAGCCCTCAGTATCTCCCTGTAAGTATGTAATAGCACAGCAGCCCTCAGTCTCCCTGTAAGTATGTAGTAGTACAGCTGCAGCCCTCAGTATCTCCCTGTAAGTATGTAGTAGTACAGCAGCCTCAGTATATCCCTGTAAGTATGTAGTAGCGCAGCAGCCCTCAGTATCTCCCTGTAAGTATGTAGTAGCGCAGCAGCCCTCAGTATCTCCCTGTAAGTATGTAGTAGTACAACAGCCCTCAGTATCTCACTGTAAGTATGTAGTAGTACAGCAGCAGCCTCAGTATCTCCCTGCAAGTATGTAGTAGTACAGCAGCAGCCTCAGTATCTCCCTGTACGTATATAGTAGTACAGCAGCCCTCAGTATCTCCCTGTAACTATGTTGTACTTACAGGGAGAAACTGAGGGCTGCTGCTGTACTATGTAGTAGTATATCAGAAGCCCTCAGTTTCTCCCTGTAAGTATGTAGTAGTGCAGCAGCCTCAGTTTCTCCCTGTAAGTATGTGGTAGTGCAGCAGCCTCAGTATCTACCTGTAAGTATGTAGTAGTACAGCAGCCCTCAGTATCTCCCTGTAAGTATGTAGTAGTGCAGCAGCCCTCAGTATTTCCCTGTAAGTATGTAGTAGTACAGCTGCAGCCCTCAGTATCTCCCTGTAAGTATGTAGTAGTACAGCAGCCTCAGTATATCCCTGTAAGTATGTAGTAGTGCAGCAGCCCTCAGTATCTCCCTGTAAGTATGTAGTAGTACAGCAGCCCTCAGTATCTCCCTATAAGTATGTAGTAGCGCAGCAGCCCTCAGTATCTCCCTGTAAGTATGTAGTAGTGCAGCAGCCCTCAGTATCTCTTGTAATTATGTAGTAGCGCAGCAGCCCTCAGTATCTCCTGTAATTATGTAGTAGTGCAGCAGCCTTCAGTATCTCCCTGTAAGTATGTAGTAGTGCAGAAGCCCTCAGTATCTCCCTGTAAGTATGTAGTACAGCAGCAGCACTCAGTATCGCCCTGTAAGTATGTAGTACAGCAGCAGCCCTCAGTATCTCCCTGTAAGTATGTATTGCAGCACTCAGTATCTCCCTGTAAGTATGTAGTACAGCAGCAGCCCTCAGTATCTCCCTGTAAGTATGTAGTAGTGCAGCCGCCTCAGTATCTCCCTGTAATTATGTAGTAGTACAGCAGCCCTCAGTATCTCCCTGTAAGTATGTAGTACAGCAGCAGCCCTCAGTATCTCCCTGTAAGTATGTTGTAGTGCAGCAGCCCTCAGTATCTCCCTGTAAGTATGTAGTAGCGCAGCAGCCCTAAGTATCTCCCTGTAAGTAAGTAGTAGTGCTGCAGCCCTCAGTATCTCCCTGTAAATATGTAGTAGTACAGCTGCAGCCCTCAGTATCTCCCTGTAAGTATGTAGTTCAGCAGCAGCCCTTACTATCTCCCTGTAAGTATGTAGTAGTACAGCAGCAGCCTCAGTATCTCCCTGTAAGTATGTAGTAGTACAGCAGCTCTCAGTATCTCACTAAGTATGTAGTAGTGCAGCAGCCCTCAGTATCTCCCTGTAAGTATGTAGTACAGCAGCCTCAGTATCTCCCTGCAAGTATGTAGTAGTACAGCAGCCCTCAGTATCTCCCTGTAACTATGTAGTAGTACAGAAGCCTCAGTATCTCCCTGTAAGTATGTAGTAGTACAGCAGCCCTCAGTATCTCCCTGTAAGTATGAAGTAGTGCAGCAGCCTCAGTATCTCCCTGTAAGTATATAGTAGTACAGCAGCCCTCAGTATCTCCCTGTAAGCATGTAGTACAGCAGCAGCCTCAGTATTTCACTGTAAGTATGTAGTAGCGCAGCAGCACTCAGTATTTCCCTGTAAGTATGTAGTAGTGCGGCAGCCTCAGTATCTCCCTGTAATTATGTAGTAGTACATCAGCACTCAGTATCTCCCTGTAAGTATGTAGTAGTGCAGCAGCCCTCAGTATCTCCCTGTAAGTATGTAGTAGCGCAGCGGCCCTCAGTATCAACCTGTAAGTATGTATTAGTACAGCAGCCTCAGTATCTCACTGTAAGTATGTAGTAGCGCAGCAGCACTCGGTATTTCCCTCTAAGTATGTAGTAGTGCAGCAGCCCTCAGTATCTCCCTGTAAGTATGTAGTAGTGCGGCAGCCTCAGTATCTCCCTGTAATTATGTAGTAGTACATCAGCACTCAGTATCTCCCTGTAAGTATGTAGTAGTGCAGCAGCCCTCAGTATCTCCCTGTAAGTATGTAGTAGCGCAGCGGCCCTCAGTATCTCCCTGTAAGTATGTATTAGTACAGCAGCCTCAGTATCTCCCTGTAACTATGTAGTAGCGCAGCAGCACTCAGTATCTCCCTGTAAGTATGTAGTAGCGCAGCAGCACTCAGTATCTCCCTGTAAGTATGTAGTAGTACAGCAGCCTCAGTATCTCCCTGTAAGTATGTAGTAGTACAGCAGCCTCAGTATCTCCCTGTAAGTATGTAGTAGTACAGCAGCCCTCAGTATCTCACTGTAAGTATGTAGTAGTGCAGCAGCCCTCAGTATCTCCCTGTAAGTATGTAGTACAGCAGCCTCAGTATCTCCCTGCAAGTATGTAGTAGTACAGCAGCCCTCAGTATCTCCCTGTAAGTATGTAGTAGCGCAGCAGCACTCAGTATCTCCCTGTAAGTATGTAGTAGCGCAGCCTCAGTATCTCCCTGCAAGTATGTAGTAGTACAGCAGCCCTCAGTATCTCCCTGTAAGTATGTAGTAGTACAGCAGCCCTCAGTATCTCCCTGCAAGTATGTAGTAGTACAGCAGCCCTCAGTATCTCCCTGTAAGTATGTAGTAGCGCAGCAGCCCTCAGTATCTCCCTGTAAGTATGTAGTACAGCAGCCTCAGTATCTCCCTGCAAGTATGTAGTAGTACAGCAGCCCTCAGTATCTCCCTGTAAGTATGTAGTAGCGCAGCAGCACTCAGTATCTCCCTGTAAGTATGTAGTAGCGCAGCAGCCCTCAGTATCTCCCTGTAAGTATGTAGTAGTACAGCAACAGCCCTCAGTATCTCCCTGTAAGTATGTAGTAGTACAGCAGCCTCAGTATCTCCCTGTAAGTATGTAGTAGTACAGCAGCCCTCAGTATCTCCCTGTAAGTATGTAGTAGAGCAGCAGCCTCAGTATCTCCCTGCAAGTATGTAGTAGTACAGCAGCCTCCGTATCTCACTGTAAGTATGTAGTAGTGCAGCAGCCCTCAGTATCTCACTGTAAGTATGTAGTAGTGCAGCAGCCCTCAGTATCTCACTGTAAGTATGTAGTAGTGCAGCAGCCCTCAGTATCTCCCTGTAAGTATGAAGTAGTGCAGTAGCCTCAGTATCTCCCTGTAAGTATATAGTAGTACAGCAGCCCTCAGTATCTCCCTGTAAGTATGTAGTACAGCAGCAGCCTCAGTATCTCCCTGCAAGTATGTAGTAGTACAGCAGCCCTCAGTATCTCCCTGTAAGTATGTAGTAGTACAGCAACAGCCCTCAGTATCTCCCTGTAAGTATGTAGTAGTGCAGCAGCCCTCAGTATCTCCCTGTAAGTATGTAGTAGCGCAGCAGCACTCAGTATCTCCCTGTAAGTATGTAGTAGCGCAGCAGCCCTCAGTATCTCCCTGTAAGTATGTAGTAGCGCAGCGGCCCTCAGTATCTCCCTGTAAGTATGTATTAGTACAGCAGCCCTCAGTATCTCACTGTAAGTATGTAGTATAGCAGCAGCCTCAGTATCTCCCTGTAAGTATGTAGTAGCGCAGCAGCCCTCAGTATCTCCCTGTAAGTATGTATTAGCGAAGCAGCACTCAGTATCTCCCTGTAAGTATGTAGTAGTACAGCAGCCTCAGTATCTCCCTATAAGTATGTAGTAGTACAGCAGCACTCAATATCTCCCTGTATGTATGTATGTAGTAGTGCAGCAGCAGCCTCAGTATCTCCCTGTAAGTATGTATGTAGTAGTACAGCAGCAGCACTCAGTATCTCCCTGTAAGTATGTAGTACAGCAGCAGCACTCAGTATCTCCCTGTAAGTATGTAGTACAGCAGCAGCACTCAGTATCTCCCTGTAAGTATGTAGTACAGCAGCAGCACTCAGTATCGCCCTGTAAGTATGTAGTTCAGCAGCAGCCCTTACTATCTCCCTGTAAGTATGTAGTAGTACATCAGCACTCAGTATCTCCCTGTAAGTATGTAGTAGTGCAGCAGCCCTCAGTATCTCCCTGTAAGTATGTAGTAGCGCAGCGGCCCTCAGTATCTCCCTGTAAGTATGTATTAGTACAGCAGCCTCAGTATCTCCCTGTAACTATGTAGTAGCGCAGCAGCACTCAGTATCTCCCTGTAAGTATGTAGTAGCGCAGCAGCACTCAGTATCTCCCTGTAAGTATGTAGTAGTACAGCAACAGCCCTCAGTATCTCCCTGTAAGTATGTAGTAGTACAGCAGCCTCAGTATCTCCCTGTAAGTATGTAGTAGTACAGCAGCCTCAGTATCTCCCTGTAAGTATGTAGTAGTACAGCAGCCCTCAGTATCTCACTGTAAGTATGTAGTAGTGCAGCAGCCCTCAGTATCTCACTGTAAGTATGTAGTAGTGCAGCAGCCCTCAGTATCTCCCTGTAAGTATGTAGTACAGCAGCAGCCTCAGTATCTCCCTGCAAGTATGTAGTAGTACAGCAGCACTCAGTATCTCCCTGTAAGTATGTAGTAGCGCAGCAGCACTCAGTATCTCCCTGTAAGTATGTAGTAGCGCAGCAGCCCTCAGTATCTCCCTGTAAGTATGTAGTAGTACAGCAACAGCCCTCAGTATCTCCCTGTAAGTATGTAGTAGTACAGCAGCCTCAGTATCTCCCTGTAAGTATGTAGTAGTACAGCAGCCCTCAGTATCTCACTGTAAGTATGTAGTAGTGCAGCAGCCCTCAGTATCTCACTGTAAGTATGTAGTAGTGCAGCAGCCCTCAGTATCTCCCTGTAAGTATGAAGTAGTGCAGCAGCCTCAGTATCTCCCTGTAAGTATATAGTAGTACAGCAGCCCTCAGTATCTCCCTGTAAGTATGTAGTACAGCAGCAGCCTCAGTATCTCCCTGCAAGTATGTAGTAGTACAGCAGCCCTCAGTATCTCCCTGTAAGTATGTAGTAGTACAGCAACAGCCCTCAGTATCTCCCTGTAAGTATGTAGTAGTGCAGCAGCCCTCAGTATCTCCCTGTAAGTATGAAGTAGTGCAGCAGCCTCAGTATCTCCCTGTAAGTATATAGTAGTACAGCAGCCCTCAGTATCTCACTGTAAGTATGTAGTATAGCAGCAGCCTCAGTATCTCCCTGTAAGTATGTAGTAGCGCAGCAGCCCTCAGTATCTCCCTGTAAGTATGTATTAGCGAAGCAGCACTCAGTATCTCCCTGTAAGTATGTAGTAGTACAGCAGCCTCAGTATCTCCCTATAAGTATGTAGTAGTACAGCAGCACTCAATATCTCCCTGTATGTATGTATGTATGTAGTAGTGCAGCAGCAGCCTCAGTATCTCCCTGTAAGTATGTAGTACAGCAGCAGCACTCAGTATCTCCCTGTAAGTATGTAGTACAGCAGCAGCACTCAGTATCTCCCTGTAAGTATGTAGTACAGCAGCAGCACTCAGTATCGCCCTGTAAGTATGTAGTACAGCAGCAGCCCTCAGTATCTCCCTGTAAGTATGTATTGCAGCACTCAGTATCTCCCTGTAAGTATGTAGTACAGCAGCAGCCCTCAGTATCTCCCTGTAAGTATGTAGTAGTGCAGCCGCCTCAGTATCTCCCTGTAATTATGTAGTAGTACAGCAGCCCTCAGTATCTCCCTGTAAGTATGTAGTACAGCAGCAGCCCTCAGTATCTCCCTGTAAGTATGTAGTAGCGCAGCAGCCTCAGTATCTCCCTGTAAGTATGTAGTAGTGCAGCAGCTTCAGTATCTCCCTGTAAGTATGTAGTAGCACAGCAGCCCTCAGTGTCTCCCTGTAAGAATGTAGTAGTACAGCTGCAGCCCTCAGTATCTCCCTGTAAGTATGTAGTAGCTCAGCAGCCCTCAGTATCTCCCTGTAAGTATGTAGTAGTACAGCAGCCTCAGTATCTCCCTATAAGTATGTAGTAGTACAGCAGCACTCAATATCTCCCTGTATGTATGTATGTAGTAGTGCAGCAGCAGCCTCAGTATCTCCCTGTATGTATGTATGAAGTAGTGCAGCAGCAGCCTCAGTATCTCCCTGTAAGTATGTAGTACAGCAGCAGCACTCAGTATCTCCCTGTAAGTATGTAGTACAGCAGCAGCACTCAGTATCTCCCTGTAAGTATGTAGTACAGCAGCAGCACTCAGTATCGCCCTGTAAGTATGTAGTACAGCAGCAGCCCTCAGTATCTCCCTGTAAGTATGTATTGCAGCCCTCAGTATCTCCCTGTAAGTATGTAGTAGTACAGCAGCCCTCAGTATCTCACTGTAAGTATGTAGTAGTGCAGCAGCCCTCAGTATCTCACTGTAAGTATGTAGTAGTGCAGCAGCCCTCCGTATCTCCCTGTAAGTATGAAGTAGTGCAGCAGCCTCAGTATCTCCCTGTAAGTATATAGTAGTACAGCAGCCCTCAGTATCTCCCTGTAAGTATGTAGTACAGCAGCAGCCTCAGTATCTCCCTGTAAGTATGTAGTACAGCAGCAGCCTCAGTATCTCCCTGCAAGTATGTAGTAGTACAGCAGCCCTCAGTATCTCCCTGTAAGTATGTAGTAGTACAGCAACAGCCCTCAGTATCTCCCTGTAACTATGTAGTAGTGCAGCAGCCCTCAGTATCTCCCTGTAAGTATGAAGTAGTGCAGCAGCCTCAGTATCTCCCGTAAGTATATAGTAGTACAGCAGCCCTCAGTATCTCACTGTAAGTATGTAGTACAGCAGCAGCCTCAGTATCTCCCTGTAAGTATGTAGTAGCGCAGCAGCCCTCAGTATCTCCCTGTAAGTATGTAGTAGTGCAGCAGCCCTCAGTATCTCCCTGTAAGTATGAAGTAGTGCAGCAGCCTCAGTATCTCCCTGTAAGTATATAGTAGTACAGCAGCCCTCAGTATCTCACTGTAAGTATGTAGTATAGCAGCAGCCTCAGTATCTCCCTGTAAGTATGTAGTAGCGCAGCAGCCCTCAGTATCTCCCTGTAAGTATGTAGTAGTGCAGCAGCCCTCAGTATCTCCCTGTAAGTATGAAGTAGTGCAGCAGCCTCAGTATCTCCCTGTAAGTATATAGTAGTACAGCAGCCCTCAGTATCTCACTGTAAGTATGTAGTAGTGCAGCAGCCCTCAGTATCTCACTGTAAGTATGTAGTAGTGCAGCAGCCCTCAGTATCTCCCTGTATGTATGTAGTAGTGCAGCAGCAGCCTCAGTATCTCCCTGTAAGTATGTAGTACAGCAGCAGCACTCAGTATCTCCCTGTAAGTATGTAGTACAGCAGCAGCACTCAGTATCTCCCTGTAAGTATGTAGTACAGCAGCAGCACTCAGTATCTCCCTGTAAGTATGTAGTACAGCAGCAGCCCTCAGTATCTCCCTGTAAGTATGTATTGCAGCACTCAGTATCTCCCTGTAAGTATGTAGTACAGCAGCAGCGCTCAGTATCTCCCTGTAAGTATGTAGTAGTACAGCAGCCCTCAGTATCTCCCTGTAAGTATGCAGTAGTGCAGCAGCCCTCAGTATCTCCCTGTATGTATGTAGTAGTGCAGCAGCAGCCTCAGTATCTCCCTGTAAGTATGTAGTACAGCAGCAGCACTCAGTATCTCCCTGTAAGTATGTAGTACAGCAGCAGCACTCAGTATCTCCCTGTAAGTATGTAGTACAGCAGCAGCACTCAGTATCTCCCTGTAAGTATGTAGTACAGCAGCAGCCCTCAGTATCTCCCTGTAAGTATGTATTGCAGCACTCAGTATCTCCCTGTAAGTATGTAGTACAGCAGCAGCGCTCAGTATCTCCCTGTAAGTATGTAGTAGTACAGCAGCCCTCAGTATCTCCCTGTAAGTATGCAGTAGTGCAGCAGCCCTCTGTATCTCTACTTACATCAGCCAATCGGAATTAAGGTAGAAAAAAATCCTATTGGCTGATGCAATCAGCCAATAGGATTGAAGTTCAATCCTATTGACTGATCCAATCAGCCAATAGGATTGAGCTCACATTCTATTGGCTGTTCCAATCAGCCAAAAGAATGCAAGCTCAATGCTATTGGCTGATTGCATCAGCCAATAGGATTTTATCTACCTTAATTCCGATTGGCTGAAAGAATTCTATCAGCCAATCGGAATCTAAGGGACGCCATTTTGGATGACATCATTTAAAGGAACCTTCATTCAGTAAGAAGACTCCGGATTAAGAGGATGCTACGCGTCGGATGTCTTGAAGATGGACCCGCTCCGCGTCGGATGTATGAAGATAGAAGATGCCGTCTGGATGAAGACTTCTGCCCGTCTGGAGGACCACTTCGTCCGGCTTGGATGAAGACTTCTCCCGGCTTCGTTGAGGACTTTGGCCCGGTTGGATGAAGACTTCTGCCGCTTCCTTGAGGATGGATGTTGCGTGTTCAGAACTGTAAGTCGATCTTCAGGGGGTTAGTGTTAGGTTTTTTTAAGGGTGTATTGGGTGGGTTTTATTTTTTAGATTAGGGTTTGGGCGGCAAAAGAGCTAAATGCCCTTTTAAGGGCAATGCACATCCAAGTGCCCTTTTCAGGGCAATGGGGAGCTTAAAGGGACATGAAACCTAAATTTTTTCTTTCATGATTTAGAAAGAGAATGCAGTTTTAAACAACTTTCTAATTTACTTCTATTATCTAATTTGCTTCATGCTCTTGATATTCTTAGCTGAAAAGCATATCTAGATAGGCTCAGTAGCTGCTGATTGGTTGCTGCACATAGATGCCTCCTGTGATTGGCTCTCCCATGTGCATTGCTCTTTCTTCAACAAAGGATATCTAAAAAATGAAGCAAATTAGATAATAGAAGTAAATTGGAAAGTTGCTTAAAATTGTATTCTCTGTCTGAATCATGAAAGAAAAAAATTGGGTTTAGTGTCCCTTTAAGTTTTTTTAAATAGTATTTTATTTGGGGGATTTGGTTGTGTGGGTGGTGGGTTTTAATGTTGGGGAGGTTGTTTGTATTTTTTTTTTAGGTAAAAGAGCTGATTTCTTTGGGGCAATGCCCCGCAAAAGGCCCTTTTAAGGGCTATTGGTAGTTTATTTTAGGCTAGGGTTTTTTTTTTGAGGGGGCTTTTTTATTTTGATAGGGCTATTAGATTAGGTGTAATTAGTTTAAATATCTGTAATTTGTTTATTTTCTGTAATTTAGTGTTTTTTTGTGATTTAGCTAATTTAATTTATTTAATAGTATTTAATTTAGTTAATTTATTTAATTATAGTGTAGTGTTAGTGTAACTTAGGTTATGTTTTATTTTATAGGTAAATTTGTATTTATTTTAGCTAGGTAGTTATTAAATAGTTAATAACTATTTAATAACTATTCTACCTAGTTAAAATAAATACAAACTTGCCTGTAAAATAAAAATAAACCCTAAGCTAGATACAATATAACTATTAGTTATATTGTAGCTAACTTAATGTTTATTTTATAGGTGAGTATTTAGTTTTAAATAGGAATAATATAGTTAATGATAGGAATTTTTATTTAGATTTATTTAAATTATATTTAAGTTAGGGGGTGTTAGGGTTAGGGTTAGACTTAGGTTTAGGGGTTAAAACATTTAGTATACTGGCGGCGACGTTGGGGGCGGCAGATTAGGGGTTAATAAGTGTAGGTAGGTTGCTGCGACATTGGGGGCATCAGATTAGGGGTTTATAACTATAATGTAGGTGGCGGCGGTGTCCGGAGCGGCAGATTAGGGGTTAAACAGTATAATGCAGGTGTCGGCGATGTTGGTTGCGGCAGCTTAGGGGTTAATAAGTGTAAGATTAGGGGTGTTTAGACTCGGGGTTCATGTTAGGGTGTTAGGTGTAAACATAAAATGTGTTTCCCCATAGGAATCAATGGGGCTGCATTACTGAGCTTTACGCGGCTTTTTTGCAGGTGTTAGACTTTTTCTCAGCCGGCTCTCCCCGTTGATTCCTATAGGGAAATCGTGCACGAGCACGTATGACCAGCTTACCGCTGACTTAAGCAGCGCTGGTATTGGAGTGCGGTAAGGAGCAAAATTTCGCTCAACGCTCACTTCTTGCCTTTTAACGCCGGGTTTGTAAAAACCTGTAATACCATGCTGTAGGTAATGAGCGGTGACAATAATGTGCAAGTTAGTACCACACCCCTCACAACGCACAACTCGTAATCTAGTCGAGTGTTAGTAACACTGGGTTTTCCTTGTTTCACAGGTCCCTGTTACGATGAAGATTCTATTGTCAGACTTGGAACTGCTGCGAGATTGCCAAGGACAGCAGATGGGTGCGCTCATTTGAATTACTGTTATGTGTTGTCTCCATATTTGGCTAGTTGCCATTTTAAGGAGAAAAATATCAGTAGCTTCTACCCTGGGCTTACAGTCAGAACTACCTTCTCCCAGTCTTATGGCTAGTAGCCTACTCCTAGAGAGATTAAAGGGACAGTCTAGGCCAAAATAAACTTTCTTTCATGTAATTAACAAGAGTCCATGAGCTAGTGACGTATGGGATATACATTCCTACCAGGAGGGGCAAAGTTTCCCAAACCTTAAAATGCCTATAAATACACCCCTCACCACACCCACAAATCAGTTTTACAAACTTTGCCTCCAAGGGAGGTGGTGAAGTAAGTTTGTGCTAGATTCTACGTTGATATGCGCTCCGCAGCAAGTTGGAGCCCGGTTTTCCTCTCAGCGTGCAGTGAATGTCAGAGGGATGTGAGGAGAGTATTGCCTATTGAATGCAGTGATCTCCTTCTACGGGGTCTATTTCATAAGGTTCTCTGTTATCGGTCGTAGAGATTCATCTCTTACCTCCCTTTTCAGATCGACGATATACTCTTATATTTACCATTTCCTCTACTGATTCTCGTTTCAGTACTGGTTTGGCTTTCTACAAACATGTAGATGAGTGTCCTGGGGTAAGTAAGTCTTATTTTCTGTGACACTCTAAGCTATGGTTGGGCACTTTGTTTATAAAGTTCTAAATATATGTATTCAAACATTTATTTGCCTTGACTCAGAATGTTCAACTTTCCTTATTTCCAGACAGTCAGTTTCATATTTGGGATTATGCTTTAAATTATCATATTTTGTCTTACCTCAAAAATTTGACTTTTTTCCCTGTGGGCTGTTAGGCTCGCGGGGGCTGAAAATGCTTCATTTTATTGCGTCATTTTTGGCGCGGATTTTTTTGGCGCAAAAATTCTTTTCCGTTTCCGGCGTCATACGTGTCGCCGGAAGTTGCGTCATTTTTTGACGTTATTTTGCGCCAAAAATGTCGGTGTTCCGGATGTGGCGTCATTTTTGGCGCCAAAAGCATTTAGGCGCCAAATAATGTGGGCGTCTTATTTGGCGCCAAAAAATATGGGCGTCGCTTTTGTCTCCACATTATTTCAGTCTCATTTTCATTTGCTTCTGGTTGCTAGAAGCTTGATGTTTGGCATTTTTTTCCCATTCCTGAAACTGTCTTATAAGGAATTTGATCTATTTTGCTTTATATGTTGTTTTTTCTCTTACATATTGCAAGATGTCTCACGTTGCATCTGAGCCAGAAGATACTACAGGAAAACCACTGCCTGCTGGATCTACCAAAGCTAAGTGTATCTGCTGTAAACTTTTGGTAGCTATTCCTCCAGCTGTTGTTTGTAATAATTGTCATGACAAACTTGTTAAAGCAGATAATATTTCCTTTAGTGATGTACCATTGCCTGTTGCAGTTCCCTCAACATCTAAGGTGCAGAATGTTCCTGATAACATAAGAGATTTTGTTTCTGAATCCATAAAAAAGGCTTTGTCTGTTATTTCTCCTTCTAGTAAACGTAAAAAGTCTTTTAAATCTTCTCTCTCTACAGATGAATTTTTAAATGAACACCATCATTCTGATTCTTTGGACTCTTCTGGTTCAGAGGATTCTGTCTCAGAGATTGATGCTGATAAATCTTCATATTTATTTAAGATGGAATTTATTCGCTCTTTACTTAAAGAAGTACTAATTGCTTTAGAAATAGAGGATTCTAGTCCTCTTGATACTAATTCTATGCGTTTGGATAAGGTTTTTAAAGCTCCTGCGGTTATTCCAGAAGTCTTTCCTGTTCCTAATGCTATTTCTGCAGTAATTGCTAAGGAATGGGATAAATTGGGTAATTCATTTACTCCTTCTAAACGTTTTAAGCAATTATATCCTGTTCCGCCTGACAGGTTAGAATTTTGGGACAAAATCCCTAAAGTTGATGGGGCTATTTCTACCCTTGCTAAACGTACTACCATTCCTACGTCAGATGGTACCTCGTTTAAGGATCCTTTAGATAGAAAAATTGAATCTTTTCTAAGAAAAGCTTATCTATGTTCAGGTAATCTTCTTAGACCTGCTATATCATTGGCTGATGTTGCTGCAGCTTCAACTTTTTGGTTGGAAACTCTAGCGCAACAAGTAACAAATCGTGATTCTCATGATATTATTATTCTTCTCCAGCATGCTAATAATTTCATCTGTGATGCCATTTTTGATATTATTAGAGTTGATGTTAGATTTATGTCTCTGGCTATCTTAGCCAGAAGAGCTTTATGGCTTAAGACTTGGAATGCTGATATGGCTTCTAAATCAACTCTACTTTCCATTTCTTTCCAGGGAAACAAATTATTTGGTTCTCAGTTGGATTCTATTATTTCAACTGTTACTGGTGGGAAAGGAACTTTTTTACCACAGGATAAAAAGTCTAAAGGTAAAAACAGGGCTAACAATCGTTTTCGTTCCTTTCGTTTCAACAAAGAACAAAAGCCTGATCCTTCGTCCTCAGGAGCAGTTTCAGTTTGGAAACCATCTCCAGTCTGGAATAAATCCAAGCCTGCTAGAAAGGCAAAGCCTGCTTCTAAGTTCACATGAAGGTACGGCCCTCATTCCAGTTCAGCTGGTAGGGGGCAGGTTACGTTTTTTCAAAGAAATTTGGATCAAATCTGTTCACAATCTTTGGATTCAGAACATTGTTTCAGAAGGGTACAGAATTGGTTTCAAGATGAGACCTCCTGCAATGAGATTTTTTCTTTCCCATGTCCCAGTAAATCCAGTGAAAGCTCAAGCATTTCTGAATTGTGTTTCAGATCTAGAGTTGGCTGGAGTAATTATGTCAGTTCCAGTTCCGGAACAGGGGATGGGGTTTTATTCAAATCTCTTCATTGTACCAAAGAAGGAGAATTCCTTCAGACCAGTTCTGGATCTAAAATTATTGAATCGTTATGTAAGGATACCAACGTTCAAGATGGTAACTGTAAGGACTATATTGCCTTTTGTTCAGCGAGGGAATTATATGTCCACAATAGATTTACAGGATGCATATCTGCATATTCCGATTCATCCAGATCATTATCAGTTCCTGAGATTCTCTTTTCTAGACAAGCATTACCAATTTGTGGCTCTACCGTTTGGCCTTGCTACAGCTCCAAGAATTTTCACAAAGATTCTCGGTGCCCTTCTGTCTGTAATCAGAGAACAGGGTATTGTGGTATTTCCTTATTTGGACGATATCTTGGTACTTGCTCCGTCTTTACATTTAGCAGAGTCTCATACGAATCGACTTGTGTTGTTTCTTCAAGATCATGGTTGGAGGATCAATTTCCCAAAAAGTTCTTTGATTCCTCAAACAAGGGTAACCTTTCTGGGTTTCCAGATAGATTCAGTGTCCATGACTCTGTCTTTAACAGACAAGAGACGTCTAAAAATTGATTACAGCTTGTCGAAACCTTCAGTCACAATCATTCCCTTCGGTAGCCTTATGCATGGAAATTCTAGGTCTTATGACTGCTGCATCGGACGCGATCCCCTTTGCTCGTTTTCACATGCGACCTCTTCAGCTCTGTATGCTGAACCAATGGTGCAGGGATTACACGAAGATATCTCAATTAATATCTTTAAAACCGATTGTTTGACACTCTCTAACGTGGTGGACAGATCACCATCGTTTAATTCAGGGGGCTTCTTTTGTTCTTCCGACCTGGACTGTAATTTCAACAGATGCAAGTCTCACAGGTTGGGGAGCTGTGTGGGGATCTCTGACGGCACAAGGAGTTTGGGAATCTCAGGAGGTGAGATTACCGATCAATATCTTGGAACTCCGTGCAATTTTCAGAGCTCTTCAGTTTTGGCCTCTTCTGAAGAGAGAATCGTTCATTTGTTTTCAGACAGACAATGTCACAACTGTGGCATACATCAATCATCAAGGAGGGACTCACAGTCCTCTGGCTATGAAAGAAGTATCTCGAATTTTGGTTTGGGCGGAATCCAGCTCCTGTCTAATCTCTGCGGTTCATATCCCAGGTGTAGACAATTGGGAAGCGGATTATCTCAGTCGCCAAACGTTGCATCCGGGCGAATGGTCTCTTCACCCAGAGGTATTTCTTCAGATTGTTCAAATGTGGGGGCTCCCAGAGATAGATCTGATGGCCTCTCATCTAAACAAGAAACTTCCCAGGTATCTGTCCAGATCCCGGGATCCTCAGGCGGAGGCAGTGGATGCATTATCACTTCCTTGGAAGTATCATCCTGCCTATATCTTTCCGCCTCTAGTTCTTCTTCCAAGAGTAATCTCCAAGATTCTGAGGGAATGCTCGTTTGTTCTGCTAATAGCTCCGGCATGGCCTCACAGGTTTTGGTATGCGGATCTTGTCCGGATGGCATCTTGCCAACCATGGACTCTTCCGTTAAGACCAGACCTTCTGTCGCAAGGTCCTTTTTTCCATCCGGATCTGAAATCCTTAAATTTAAAGGTATGGAGATTGAACGCTTGATTCTTGGTCAAAGAGGTTTCTCTGACTCCGTGATTAATACTATGTTACAGGCTCGTAAATCTGTATCTCGAGAGATATATTATAGAGTCTGGAAGACTTATATTTCTTGGTGTCTTTCTCATCATTTTTCTTGGCATTCTTTTAGAATACCGAGAATTTTACAGTTTCTTCAGGATGGTTTAGATAAGGGTTTGTCCGCAAGTTCTTTGAAAGGACAAATCTCCGCTCTTTCTGTTCTTTTTCACAGAAAGATTGCTATTCTTCCTGATATTCATTGTTTTGTACAAGCTTTGGTTCGTATAAAACCTGTCATTAAGTCAATTTCTCCTCCTTGGAGTTTGAATTTGGTTCTGGGAGCTCTTCAAGCTCCTCCGTTTGAACCTATGCATTCATTGGACATTAAATTACTTTCTTGGAAAGTTTTGTTCCTTTTGGCCATCTCTTCTGCTAGAAGAGTTTCTGAATTATCTGCTCTTTCTTGTGAGTCTCCTTTTCTGATTTTTCATCAGGATAAGGCGGTGTTGCGAACTTCTTTTGATTTTTTACCTAAAGTTGTGAATTCCAACAACATTAGTAGAGAAATTGTGGTTCCTTCATTATGTCCTAATCCTAAGAATTCTAAGGAGAAATCGTTGCATTCTTTGGATGTTGTTAGAGCTTTGAAATATTATGTTGAAGCTACGAAATCTTTCCGTAAGACTTCTAGTCTATTTGTTATCTTTTCCGGTTCTAGGAAAGGCCAGAAAGCTTCTGCCATTTCTTTGGCATCTTGGTTGAAATCTTTAATTCATCTTGCCTATGTTGAGTCGGGTAAAATTCCGCCTCAGAGAATTACAGCTCATTCTACTAGGTCAGTATCTACTTCCTGGGCGTTTAGGAATGAAGCTTCAGTTGACCAGATCTGCAAAGCAGCAACTTGGTCCTCTTTGCATACTTTTACTAAATTCTACCATTTTGATGTATTTTCTTCTTCTGAAGCAGTTTTTGGTAGAAAAGTTCTTCAGGCAGCGGTTTCAGTTTGAATCTTCTGCTTATGTTTTTTGTTAAACTTTATTTTGGGTGTGGATTATTTTCAGCAGGAATTGGCTGTCTTTATTTTATCCCTCCCTCTCTAGTGACTCTTGTGTGGAAAGATCCACATCTTGGGTAGTCATTATCCCATACGTCACTAGCTCATGGACTCTTGTTAATTACATGAAAGAAAACATAATTTATGTAAGAACTTACCTGATAAATTCATTTCTTTCATATTAACAAGAGTCCATGAGGCCCACCCTTTTTTGTGGTGGTTATGATTTTTTTGTATAAAGCACAATTATTCCAATTCCTTATTTTATATGCTTCGCACTTTTTTTCTTATCACCCCACTTCTTGGCTATTCGTTAAACTGATTTGTGGGTGTGGTGAGGGGTGTATTTATAGGCATTTTAAGGTTTGGGAAACTTTGCCCCTCCTGGTAGGAATGTATATCCCATACGTCACTAGCTCATGGACTCTTGTTAATATGAAAGAAATGAATTTATCAGGTAAGTTCTTACATAAATTATGTTTTCTTGGTGTCTTTCTCATCATTTTTCTTGGCATTCTTTTAGAATTCCGAGAATTTTACAGTTTCTTCAGGATGGTTTAGATAAAGGTTTATCCGCAAGTTCTTTGAAAGGACAAATCTCTGCTCTTTCTGTTCTTTTTCACAGAAAGATTGCTAATCTTCCTGATATTCATTGTTTTGTACAAGCTTTGGTTTGTATAAAACCTGTCATTAAGTCAATTTCTCCTCCTTGGAGTTTGAATTTGGTTCTGGGGGCTCTTCAAGCTCCTCTGTTTGAACCTATGCATTCATTGGACATTAAATTACTTTCTTGGAAAGTTTTGTTCCTTTTGGCAATCTCTTCTGCCAGAAGAGTTTCTGAACTATCTGCTCTTTCTTGTGAGTCTCCTTTTCTGATTTTTCATCAGGATAAGGCAGTGTTGCGAACTTCTTTTGAATTTTTACCTAAAGTTGTGAATTCTAACAACATTAGTAGGGAAATTGTGGTTCCTTCATTATGTCCTAATCCTAAGAATTCTAAGGAGAAATCATTGCATTCTTTGGATGTTGTTAGAGCTTTGAAATATTATGTTGAAGCTACTAAGTCTTTCCGAAAGACTTCTAGTCTATTTGTTATCTTTTCCGGTTCTAGAAAAGGCCAGAAAGCTTCTGCCATTTCTTTGGCATCTTGGTTGAAATCTTTAATTCATCTTGCCTATGTTGAGTCGGGTAAGACTCCGCCTCATAGGATTACAGCTCATTCTACTAGGTCAGTTTCTACTTCCTGGGCATTTAGGAATGAAGCTTCGATTGATCAGATTTGCAAAGCAGCAACTTGGTCCTCTTTGCATACTTTTACTAAATTCTACCATTTTGATGTATTTTCTTCTTCTGAAGCAGTTTTTGGTAGAAAAGTACTTCAGGCAGCGGTTTCAGTTTGAATCTTCTGCTTATGTTTTTCATTAAACTTTATTTTGGAAACAAGATCAAATACAGGTGGGGATTCCCTGTGAAGTTACATGTCCAATACCAAGATTCATCTCACACAGTCTCCTCCTTAGAACAAGGCATGAAACTCCTCACCACCTGGGAACTCATTAGCCCCCCTGGACTACCCCCCATGAAAAAAGGAAAAACAGGTGATCTGGACCCCTCAGCCTCTGAATGGCACTCCAGAGCCTCTACTCCACTACTTCAAGACCTGGGATGACCCTTATGTCCTATCTGAAGTTACTTGTTGCACTAATATCCCTTTTCCTGCCCCTTTGAAAGACTGTTTCTTTCCATTTTCCTATTGGACTTACCTCCAGGGGTTATTTTGGGATTGGGGGTGTACATACGGGTACACATCTTACTCTTTTTTCACCCCCCTATCCTAGGTCTCCCTACCTGGACGCTTATTACGAACATTCGACGGACAGGTAAGCCTAGAGCCCACACACGGGTACATATCTTACTCTACTCTTGGCTCACGGCTCCTTATTTTCCTACACAGTTCTGATAAAGTCTTATTATGACAAGTTTATATATCGCAAGTTTACTTGTGGTTTGTTAAATGTCCGAAATGTTATTTTTCTTGTTGATTTTGCTCATTAAGTTATTGCATTCAGTCTTTGTTCTTTCTAAAGGAAATTTAGGATTCAATGTATACAAACTTAACACAGGTATTATTGGCCTAATATTATTAGCTCACCCTTCTCTTAGTATCCTTTTGTCCTTTATTCTCCTCTATCACCATTGCACTTAGCTAACTAAAAAGTTGTTATCAGAATTTATGCTCTAGGTTAAATGTCCAGGTCAACAAGGCCATATTTACTCTCTCTTATAAGTTTTCTATACCACCCTCAAGCTCTTATTACTTGTGATTTGTTAAATGCCCGAAATGTTATTTATCTTGTTGATTTTGCTCATTGAGTTATTGCATTCAGTCTTTGTTCTCTCTAAAGGAAATTTAGGATTCAATGTATACAAACTTAACACAGGTATTATTGGTCTAATGTTATTAGCTCACCCTTCTCTTAGTATCCTTTTGTCCTTTATTCTCCTCTATCACCATTGCACTTAGCTAACTAAAAAGTTGTTATCAGAATTTATGCTCTAGGTTAAATGTCCAGGTCAACAAGGCCATGTTTACTCTCTCTCATAAGTTTTCTATACCACCCTCAAGCTCTTATTCTCATATCCACAACTGTCATGATACCTCCATTAACCTTCATGTTCTTTTTACATTTACCTCCATCCAACTCCTCTTCCTCCCTTACTACTTATCCTCTCACCACATACGCTAAATCATACCTTTCTATACAGGATAGTCCTTATACAAATATCTACTTATCCAGTTCTCAATATTCTACACATCATTACCCTCTACTGAATCATCTCACCCACCTCTCCATCCAACATTGGGGGGCTCTACCCCCGCTTCCTCTCGGCCCTCCCTCGCCTCCTTCTTACCTCCTACTCGAACACTGCCACTATTTCTACCCCTTTCTACAGGATTGCACTTTTTTTCTCTTCTCCTATTTCCTCCCATCTACCTCCCTCCCCCAATACTTACTCCACCATTTGTCCCCACCTCTCACTTCTACGACTTACAGCTCCGTCTACCCGTCCTCATATTAACCCCCCACTGAATATACATTCAAGGCTCCGCCCCCCCCCTTCATCAATCCCCCCCTCTCCCTTCATCAATCCCCCCCTCTCCCTTCACCATATACTCCTCTATTTACGATAGCTCAACTCAAGGCCCCTTAACATATCTCCTCACCCCTTCCTACCCATATCCCTCTCCTCCTTTTATACAAAGCGGCTCTGGCCCGCTGTTTCCCTTCTCCCGAAATATATATCTTTATAAGTGAAGTTAACTCTTGCTCCCTATCTCTATAATTGGTACTCATCCACATTTTTCGGACTCTACCCGACCCCTCCCCCCCCCCCCCCCCTTTTTTTTTTTTTTTTTTTTTTTTTTTTTTTTCTCTCCCCTTCTTTGTCCTTCTCTCTCCTCCCTATACCCCCATCTACTGATCACAACCCAAGTGCACCATGAAAGGCCTACATCTTCTAACTCTTAATGTTCAGGGTTTGAACTCCCCTACCAAACGAAGCCTCCTTTTTAACTATTTACGTAAAAACCACGTAGACATCGCCTTCATTCAGGAGACACACTGGACTCACGTATATTCCAAACGATACACCTCCAAACACTACCCAACACTTCTAGATGCAACATTCCCATCGAAATCTAGAGGGGTAGCTATCTATATAGGCAAGAATGTCCATTATGATCAGATCTATACCGAGTTAGATCCCCAAGCACGCTATATTATCGCTGTCTGTAGAATAAATACCCACCTAGTTACCCTCCTTAACATATATGCACCGAATAGTAAACAAGTCAACTTCCTTAGAACTTTACTTAAGTCTATAGCTTCTATACAGCAGGGGGACCTCATAATAGGAGGGGACTTCAATCTCGTATGGGATATACAATTAGACAGATTAGGACCTCCACTCTCTAGAAATGATAGAGCAACCCACTCCCTATCCTCAGCCCTCCAATCACTAATAGCACTACATGACTTATATGACGTTTGGCGTGCTCTACACCCACAAGATAAGGAATTCACTTTCTACTCTTTTCCACATAGATCACATACGCGCATAGACTACTTTTTTGTATGTGCCAAGTTCCTTGACAATGTCTATTCTACTACTATCTCCCCAGTTTCGTGGTCAGATCATGACTCACTCCACATGCAAATAGGCCCATACACCCGCCCACCTCCTCTCACTTGGCGCCTACAGGACTGGACTCTTACAGACCCACATCTTAAGACTTCCCTACAGAACATAATCACAGATTATATCTCCCTTAATGACAATGATCAGACCTCAGCACAAAACCAGTGGGCCGCCCTGAAGGCAGTGGCGAGAGGCCACCTCATCCAATTCGAATGGGAGGCTCGGGCAAAAGCCAAGTCCTCCTTATCCTCTTTGAATATCCAACTTCGCCAACTTAGAGCAGACCTATCTCACACATACTCCCCCTCTCTCAATGACAAAATCTCAGACACTATGAAACAAATCCAAACTCTTGAACTCAAGAAAACCCAATCCATGTTAGAGAAGTATAAAAGGATTTATTACCATTTTGCTAACAAAGCCTCCACGCTTCTAGCCAACAAACTTAAAAACCGCACAGCCCAAGCCAGAATCATGTCCATACGCACTCCCCTAGGGACACAGGCTACTGCCCCTCGTGAAATTGGCAACACTTTCAGGCAATATTACTCTGACCTTTACAATATAGAGTCCAATCTGGAATCTCCGGCCTCCTCAGTCCAACATATCTCTGAGTTCCTTAGATCCCTTGCCCTCCCCTCATTATCTCCCGAGGACTCCTCCCCTCTGACATCCCCGTTCACCACACAAGAAATCTCAAACGTTATACGCAACCTAAAATTAGGGAAAGCCCCTGGCCCAGACGGATTCACAGCTAGGTTTTACAAGACTTTCTTACCTCAGATCCTCCCTATCCTCGGTAAGTTCTTCCAAGACGTACTATCAGGTACCCCTCTAGCAACTGAATTTCTAGAAGCTACAATAGTTACCATTTTAAAACCGGGTAAACCCCCTGATTTGTGCAGCAGCTATCGACCAATCTCATTGATTAACACTGACACCAAAATATATGCCAAACTCCTTGCCAATAGGGTTGCAAAAGTTATTCCCTCCCTTATAGCGAACGATCAAGTTGGTTTTATCCCGAATAGAGAAGGAGTCGATGCAACTAGACGAATCCTGGATATTCTACATCTTGCGGACTACCGGCAAATCCCCTTCCTGGCCCTGTCACTAGACGCAGAAAAAGCGTTTGACAGGGTCAGGTGGGAGTTCCTATGGGAGGCTATGACCATTTTTGGTTTTCCTACCTCCTTTGTAGGTGCGGTTCAAACTCTCTATAACCGCCCCACGGCTACTGTTCGCGGGGTGGGGTTCCAATCTCCCAAATTCACGATTACAAATGGTACCCGACAGGGCTGTCCCCTATCCCCACTGTTGTTTGCCCTCACTATAGAGCCCTTAGCTCAATCTATCAGATCAGACCCTCAGATATTAGGATTAACAATAGGTCCACACACCCATAAAATTTCCCTCTATGCAGATGACATCACTCTCTTCCTCACTTCTCCTGACACTTCTCTCCCTGCAGTCTTTACTCTCCTCGAGAAATTCGGTTCACTATGCTTCTATAAATTGAATGTAACTAAAACTGAGGCCCTTCCCATAAACATCCCTCCGCAAACCCTCTCTATACTACAGTCCACCTATCACTTCCAATGGAAATCTTCTTCGCTTAAGATTCTAGGAGTTCACCTCAGCCCAGATCCCCTGACCACGATATCACAGAATTATACCGATAGACTTCCGGAATTTAGGAAGTTGCTGGATTCATGGGAGTTTAGGGAGATCTCTTGGACAGGCCGTATTGCCGCGATAAAGATGTCCTTCCTCCCCAAGGTCACATATCTTTTTAGATCTATTCCTTACAACATCCCGAGACCACTCCTTAATAGATTTCAAAGTCTAATCACTTCGTATGTCTGGAGAGACCGTCGTCCTAGGACTTCGGGCCGCACACTCGAAAAACCGATCTTACAGGGAGGCCTTGCTCTCCCGAATATGATCACATATTACAATGCCGCAAGACTCTCACATATCCTTCGCTGGAATGATCCTGAGAGACATCTCTGCTGGTACTCTCTAGAATCCTCACTATTGCCCTCAAATATAACCCTCCCCGACATAATCTGGATCCCCCCCCATCACAGACGAGACGTTGATGGCCTGCATCCTATTTTCAGACACACACTCCGATTTTGGGACCAAATCAGACACCACTCAGACATCTCCCCCCACCCCTCTCCAGCCATGACAATCTCTGCCGCTCTCTTCTGCCTTCCAGACTCCCACCATGACCTATGGCCACAGGTACACGCACTACAGGTCTCCGACCTCTATGAGCTAGATACATGGCTCTCACACCCAGCAATGTGTGCGAAATTTCAACTTCCACCTAAATTACACTTTGAGGGATTCCGATTGAGCACTCGCTTACGCACTTGGGGTTACCCTAAACAAACTCTACGCCCTTTAACCACATGGGAGAAAGCATGGCGGGGAGCTCACGCTCTCCGACATCTCCTGACCCTTCACTACAATTTACTTATTAACCCGGCTCCTTCGCAAAAAATCTCACAGCATCAGGCCTGGGAGAGAGAAATCGGTCTTACCCTTACTCTAGAGGATTGGCATGCCAGAATTAAAACAACCAAAAAGATCCTCCATTGTGCCACACTGTGGGAACTACATTATAAGATTTTGGTCCGTTGGCACCATGTACCAACCATCCTACACAAGATCTATCACTCCCAATCTCCAGAGTGCTGGAGAGGATGCAAGATGCTTGGTTCTCCACTCCACATATGGTGGTCTTGCCCAATAATTCAGCCATTATGGAAGAAAGTATTTACACTCCTTCGGGCATTAGGCCTCACCCCCCCATTTACCCCTGAGGTTGCCCTTTTACACATGCGAATGTCTGACCTTACCACCTCTGGAGAAGCACTCACGATGTATGTCCTCATGGCCACAAAACTGACCCTAGCTAGAGCTTGGAGAGAGGAGAGGTCGCCAACTCTCTCTCAGGTAATCTCATCTACACATTACATTGGCCAAATGGAACAATACTCGTTCAGAGTACTTGATAGCACTAATGCCTTCCATGAAATTTGGCTCCCATGGCTCACTAGGTTCCCCAACTGGTCCTCAAGCCCTTAAACCACACCATAGACTCATTAATCATCTTCTGCTTTCCCGTTCCTTCACCCCCTCTCCCCTTTTTTTTTTTTTTTTTTTTCTCCTCTCTCCCTGCTTCTCTTCTCCTCTCTCTTCCCCTCTATAACCCATTATGTCCGTCTTATATAAATCCCAGTATTCTATATCTCTATCATGTTGAGTACCAATATCATCTTTAAACACAGACTCAATATCTAAACCTGTATTTACAAAGCGTTACTTCCAGAAAAGAGACCCACTTACCGTATAGACTTGCTTTCATCCTTATTTCCATGTTTCTTATTCACTCTTTCTTTTTTTGTTATATAAAAGTATGCAATATTTGACATTTAATTGTATTATTCAATGACATTACATTGTACCTCCAATTTTATATCTGTTGGCATACTGTTGTTTAATATGTTGTCTCAATAAAAAAAAAAAAAAAAACTTTTTTTGGGTGTGGATTATTTTCAGCAGGAATTGGCTGTCTTTATTTTATCCCTCCCTCTCTAGTGACTCTTGCATGGAAAGATCCACATCTTGGGTAATCATTATCCCATACGTCACTAGCTCATGGACTCTTGCTAATTACATGAAAGAAAACATAATTTATGTAAGAACTTACCTGATAAATTCATTTCTTTCATATTAGCAAGAGTCCATGAGGCCCGCCCTTTTTTTGGGGTGGTTATGATTTTTGTATAAAGCACAATTATTCCAATTCCTTATTTTATATGCTTTCGCACTTTTTTCTTATCACCCCACTTCTTGGCTATTCATTAAACTGAATTGTGGGTGTGGTGAGGGGTGTATTTATAGGCATTTTGAGGTTTGGGAAACTTTGCCCCTCCTGGTAGGAATGTATATCCCATACGTCACTAGCTCATGGACTCTTGCTAATATGAAAGAAATGAATTTATCAGGTAAGTTCTTACATAAATTATGTTTTTTACCTCTGTGATTACCTTGTATCTAAGCCTCTGCAGACTGCCCCTTTATCTCAGTTATATTAATATACTTTTTACCTCTGTGATTACCTTGTATCTAAGTCTCTGCAGACTGCTCCTTATCTCAGTTATATTAATATACTTTCTCCTGTTAAGTGTAGTCAGTCCACGGGTCATCCATTACTTATGGGATATTAACTCCTCCCTAACAGGAAGTGCAAGAGGATCACCCAAGCAGAGCTGCTATATAGCTCCTCCCCTCTACGTCACACCCAGTCATTTTCTTGCACCTAACTAATAGATAGGATGTGTGAGAGGAGTGTGGTTATTAAATTTAGGGTTTTTTTTTATTATTACTTCAATCAAAAGTTTGTTGTTTTAAACAGCACCGGAGTGTGTTGTTTCTTCTCAGGCAGTATTAGAAGAAGAATCTACCTGAGTTTGTGTACGATCTTAGCGGACGTAACTAAGATCCATTTGCTGTTCTCGGCCATTCTGAGGAGCGAGGTAACTTCAGAACAGGGGACAGCGGGCAGGGTTCACCTGCAAAGAGGTATGTTGCAGTATATTATTTTCTAAGGAATGGAATTGACTGAGAAAATACTGCTAATACCGATAAAATGTAAGTACAGCCTTAAATGCAGTAGTAGCAACTGGTATCAGGCTGTTATGTATGTATGTTGGCACTAAGTATTTCTGGGGAATGGCACTTCAGTAAGAAAATACGATATACATATAACTTATAGCCTTTCTGCAGTGATAGCGACTAGCAACAGGCTTTTATTATTATTTCATATATTGAAAACGTTTACTGGCAGGTTAATCGTTTTTCTCTCTGAGGTACTTGGTGAAAATTTATGGGCATTATTTTCCACTTGGCTGTCGTTTATTTTGAATAAAATCAGTTTACTGAGCTTCCCCACTGCTGTATTATGAGTGGGAGGGGCCTATTTTGGCACTTTTGCTACGCATTAAAAATTCAGTCACAGTCTTCCTTATTCTCCCTGCATGATCCAGGACGTCTCTACAGAGCTTAGGGGTCTCCAAAACTAGTTTGAGGGAGGTAATCACTCACAGCAGACCTGTGAGACTGTGCTTTGACTGTGATAAAAAACGTATTTATTTGATTTGTCAATCGTTTTTTAGTATTAAGGGGTTATTAATCCATTTGCTGATGGGTACTATCCTTTGCTAAATTAATGCATTTCATATGAAAAATTGATTGCTTTAACTAAACCGGTTCATTGTTATATCAAGGTCACAGTTTTTTTGTGTGCTTCTTAAAGGCACAGTAACGTTTTTTTATATTGCTTGTAAATTCATTTGAAAAGTATTTTCCAAGCTTGCTAGTCTAATTGCTAGTTTGTTTAAACATGTCTGACACAGAGGAATCTCTTTGTGCAATATGTTCAAAGGCCAAGGTGGAGCCCAATAGAAATTTATGTACTAATTGCATTGATGCTACTTTAAATAAAAGCCAATCTGTACAAGTTAAGCAAAATTCACCAGAGAACGAGGGGGAAGTTATGCCGACTAACTTGCCTCACTTGTCAGTACCTGCATCTCCCGCTCAGGAGGTGCGTGATATTGTAACGCCAAGTACATCAGGGCGGCCATTACAAATCACTTTACAAGACATGGCTAATGTTATGACTGAAGTTTTATCTAAATTGCCAGAACTTAGGGGTAAACGAGACCACTCTGGGGTGAGAACAGAGTGCGCTGATAATGCTAGGGCCATGTCTGATACTGCGTCACAAATTGCAGAACATGAAGACGGAGAGCTTCATTCTGTGGGTGACGGATCTGATCCAAATAAACTGGATTCAGACATTTCAAATTTCAAATTTAAGCTGGAAAACCTCCGTGTATTACTAGGGGAGGTGTTAGCGGCTCTGAATGATTGTAACACGGTTGCAACCCCAGAGAAAGTATGTAGGTTGGATAAATATTTTGCGGTACCAACGTTTACTGACGTTTTTCCTATACCTAAGAGACTTACTGAAATTGTTACTAAGGAGTGGGATAGACCCGGTGTGCCTTTCTCACCCCCTCCTATATTTAGAAAAATGTTTCCAATAGACGCCACCACACGGGACTTATGGCAAACGGTCCCTAAGGTGGAGGGAGCAGTTTCTACTTTAGCTAAGCGTACCACTATCCCGGTGGAGGATAGCTGTGCCTTTTCAGATCCAATGGATAAAAAGTTAGAGGGTTACCTTAAGAAAATGTTTGTTCAACAAGGTTTTATATTGCAACCCCTTGCATGCATTGCGCCTGTCACGGCTGCGGCGGCATTTTGGTTTGAGTCTCTGGAAGAGACCCTTGACACAGCTCCATTGGATGAGATTACACACAAGCTTAAAACCCTTAAGCTAGCTAATTCATTTATTTCTGATGCCGTAGTACACTTAACTAAACTTACGGCTAAGAATTCCGGATTCGCCATTCAGGCGCGCAGAGCGCTGTGGCTAAAATCCTGGTCAGCTGATGTGACTTCTAAATCTAAATTGCTTAACATACCTTTCAAGGGGCAGTCATTATTCGGGCCCGGTTTGAAAGAAATTATCGCTGACATTACGGGAGGTAAGGGCCATGCCCTGCCTCAAGACAGAGCCAAACCAAGGGCTAGACAGTCTAATTTTCGTGCCTTTCGTAACTTCAAGGCAGGAGCAGCATCAACTTCCTCGGCTCCAAAACAGGAATGAACTGTTGCTCGCTACAGACAGGGCTGGAAACCTAACCAGACCTGGAACAAGGGCAAGCAGGCCAGAAAACCTGCTGCTGCCCCTAAGACAGCATGAAGTGAGGGCCCCCGATCCGGAAACTGATCTAGTGGGGGGCAGACTTTCTCTCTTCGCCCAGGCTTGGGCAAGAGATGTCCAGGATCCCTGGGCGTTGGAGATCATATCTCAGGGATATCTTCTGGACTTCAAAGCTTCTCCTCCACAAGGGAGATTTCATCTTTCAAGGTTGTCAACAAACCAGATAAAGAAAGAGGCGTTTCTACGCTGTGTACAAGATCTTTTACTGATGGGAGTGATCCATCCGGTTCCGCGGTCGGAACACGGACAAGGGTTTTACTCAAATCTGTTTGTGGTTCCCAAGAAAGAAGGAACCTTCAGACCAATATTGGATTTAAAGATCCTAAACAAATTCCTCAGAGTTCCATCGTTCAAAATGGAAACTATTCGGACAATCTTACCCATGATCCAAAGGGGTCAGTACATGACCACAGTGGATTTAAAGGATGCCTACCTTCACATACCGATTCACAAGGATCATTACCGGTATCTAAGGTTTGCCTTCCTAGACAGGCATTACCAGTTTGTAGCTCTTCCCTTCGGGTTAGCTACGGCTCCAAGAATCTTTACAAAGGTTCTGGGTTCTCTTCTGGCGGTACTAAGACCGCGAGGAATATCGGTAGCTCCGTACCTAGACGACATTCTGATACAAGCGTCAAGTTTCCAAACTGCCAAGTCTCATACAGAGTTAGTACTGGCATTTCTAAGGTCACATGGGTGGAAAGTGAACGAAGAAAAGAGTTCTCTATTGCCACTCACAAGAGTTCCCTTCTTAGGGACTCTCATAGATTCTGTAGAAATGAAGATTTACCTGACAGAGGACAGGTTAACAAAACTTCTAAATGCTTGCCGGATCCTTCATTCCATTCCACACCCGTCAGTGGCTCAATGCATGGAGGTAATCGGCTTAATGGTAGCGGCAATGGACATAGTACCTTTTGCACGCCTACATCTCAGACCGCTGCAATTGTGCATGCTAAGTCAGTGGAATGGGGATTACTCAGATTTGTCCCCTATGCTGAATCTGGATCAAGAGACCAGAGATTCTCTTCTATGGTGGCTTTCTCGGCCACATCTGTCCAGAGGGATGCCCTTCAGCAGGCCAGACTGGACAATTGTAACAACAGACGCCAGCCTACTAGGTTGGGGCGCTGTCTGGAATTCCCTGAAGGCTCAGGGATCATGGACTCAGGAGGAGAGTCTTCTTCCAATAAACATTCTGGAATTGAGAGCAGTTCTCAATGCCCTTCTGGCTTGGCCTCAGTTAGCAACTCTGAGGTTCATCAGGTTTCAGTCGGACAACATCACGACTGTGGCTTACATCAACCATCAGGGAGGGACAAGGAGTTCCCTAGCGATGATGGAAGTTTCAAAGATAATTCGCTGGGCAGAGTCTCACTCTTGCCACCTGTCAGCGATCCACATCCCAGGCGTGGAGAACTGGGAGGCGGATTTCCTAAGTCACCAGACTTTTCATCCGGGGGAGTGGGAACTTCATCCGGAGGTCTTTGCCCAAATACTTCGACGTTGGGGCAAACCAGATATGGATCTCATGGCGTCTCGCCAGAACTCCAAGCTTCCTTGTTACGGGTCCAGATCCAGGGACCTGGGAGCGGTCCTGATAGATGCTCTGACAGCACCTTGGACCTTCAAGATGGCTTAAATGTTCCCACCCTTTCCGATGCTTCCTCGTTTGATTGCCAGGATCAAACAGGAGAAGGCATCGGTGATTCTAATAGCGCCTGCGTGGCCACGCAGGACCTGGTATGCAGATCTAGTGGACATGTCATCCTGTCCACCTTGGTCGCTGCCTCTGAGACAGGACCTTCTAATTCAGGGTCCTTTCAAACATCAAAATCTAATTTCTCTGAAGCTGACTGCATGGAGATTGAACGCTTGATTTTATCAAAGCGTGGATTTTCGGAGTCAGTAATTGATACCTTAATACAGGCTAGGAAACCTGTTACCAGGAAAATTTACCATAAGATATGGCGTAAATATTTACACTGGTGCGAATCCAAGAGTTACTCATGGAGTAAGGTTAGGATTCCTAGGATATTGTCTTTTCTACAAGAAGGTTTAGAAAAGGGTTTATCTGCAAGTTCTTTAAAAGGACAGATCTCAGCTCTGTCCATCCTTTTACACAAATGTCTGTCAGAAGTTCCAGACGTTCAGGCTTTTTGTCAGGCTTTGGCCAGGATTAAGCCTGTGTTTAAGACTGTTGCTCCACCGTGGAGCTTAAACTTAGTTCTTAACGTTTTACAGGGTGTTCCATTTGAACCCCTTCATTCCATTGATATCAAGCTATTATCTTGGAAAGTTCTGTTTTTAATGGCTATTTCCTCTGCTCGTAGAGTCTCTGAGTTATCGGCATTACATTGTGATTCTCCTTATCTGATTTTTCATTCAGACAAGGTAGTTCTGCGTACTAAACCTGGGTTCTTACCTAAGGTAGTCACTAACAAGAATATCAATCAAGAGATTGTTGTTCCATCATTGTGCCCTAACCCTTCTTCAAAGAAGGAACGACTTCTGCACAATCTAGACGTAGTCCGTGCCCTGAAATTTTATTTACAGGCAACTAAAGATTTTCGCCAAACTTCTTCCCTGTTTGTCATTTATTCTGGACAGAGGAGAGGTCAAAAAGCATCTGCTACCTCTCTCTCTTTTTGGCTTCGTAGCATAATACGTTTAGCCTATGAGACTGCTGGACAGCAGCCTCCTGAAAGAATTACAGCTCATTCTACGAGAGCTGTGGCTTCCACGTGGGCCTTTAAGAATGAGGCCTCTGTTGAACAGATTTGCAAGGCTGCAACTTGGTCTTCTCTTCATACTTTTTCCAAATTTTACAAATTTGACACTTTTGCTTCTTCTGAGGCTGTTTTTGGGAGAAAGGTTCTTCAGGCAGTGGTTCCTTCCGTATAAAGATCCTGCCTGTCCCTCCCGTCATCCGTGCACTTTAGCTTTGGTATTGGTATCCCATAAGTAATGGATGACCCGTGGACTGACTACACTTAACAGGAGAAAACATAATTTATGCTTACCTGATAAATTCCTTTCTCCTGTAGTGTAGTCAGTCCTCGGCCCGCCCTGTTTTTTATGGCAGGCCTAAATTTTAAATTATATTCCAGTCACCACTGCACCCTATAGTTTCTCCTTTCTCGTTTGGTTTTCGGTCGAATGACTGGGTGTGACGTAGAGGGGAGGAGCTATATAGCAGCTCTGCTTGGGTGATCCTCTTGCACTTCCTGTTGGGGAGGAGTTAATATCCCATAAGTAATGGATGACCCGTGGACTGACTACACTACAGGAGAAAGGAATTTATCAGGTAAGCATAAATTATGTTTTTTGCCTCTGTGATTACCTTGTATCTATGCCTCTACAGACTGCCCCTTATCTCAGTTATATTAATATACTTTTTACCTCTTTGATTACCTTGTATCTAAGTCTCTGCAGACTGCCCCTTATCTCAGTTATATTAATATACTTTTTACCTCTGTGATTACCTTGTATCTAAGTCTCTGCAGACTGCCCCTTATCTCAGTTATAATAATAAACTTTTTACCTCTGTGATTAACCTGTATCTAACCCCTCTGCAGACTGCCCCTTATCTCAGTTATATTAATATACTTTTTACCTCTGTGATTACCTTATATCTAACCCTCTGCAGACTGCGCCTTATCTCAGTTATATTAATATACTTTTTACCTCTGTGATTACCTTGTATCTAAGCCTCTGCAGACTGCTCCTTATCTCAGTTATATTAATATACTTTTTACCTCTGTGATTACCTTGTATCTAAGCCTCTGCAGACTGCCCCTTATCTCAGTTATATTAATTTACTTTTTACCTCTGTAATTACCCTGTATCTAAGCCTCTGCAGACTGCCCCTTATCTCAGTTATATTAATATATATTGTACCTCTGTGATTACCCTGTATCTAAGCCTCTGCAGACTACCCCCTTATCTCAGTTATATTAATATACTTTTTACCTCTGTGATTACCTTTTATCTAAGTCTCTGCAGACTGCCCCTTATCTCAGTTATATTAATATACATTGTACCTCTGTGATTACCTTGTATCTAAGTCTATGCAGACTGCCCCTTATCTCAGTTATATTAATATACTTTTTACCTCTGTGATTACCTTGTATCTAAGTCTCTGCAGACTGCCCCTTATCTCAGTTATATTAATATACTTTTTACCTCTGTGATTACCTTGTATCTAAGTCTCTGCAGACTGCCCCTTATCTCAGTTATATTAATATACATTGTACCTCTGTGATTACCTTGTATCTAAGCCTCTGCAGACTGCCCTTTATCTCAGTTATATTAATATACTTTTTATCTCTGTGATTAGCTTGTATCTAAGTCTCTGCAGACTGACCCTTATCTCAGTTATATTAATATACATTTTACCTCTGTGATTACCTTGTATCTAAGTCTCTGCAGACTGCCCCCTTATTTCAGTTATTTCTCTTGTAAGGTGTATCCAGTCCACGGATCATCCATTACTTGTGGGATATTCTCATTCCCAACAGGAAGTTGCAAGAGGACACCCACAGCAGAGCTGTCTATATAGCTCCTCCCCTAACTGCCATATCCAGTCATTCTCTTGCAACTCTCAACAAGCATGGAGGTAGTAAGAGAGAAGTGGTGAAATGTAGCTGTTATTTTGCTTCAATCAAGAGTTTATTATTTTTAAATGGTACCGGAGTTGTACTATTTTGTTCCAGGCAGAAAAATAGAAGAATCTGCCTGTGATTTCTATGATCTTAGCAGGTTGTAACTAAGATCCATTGCTGTTCTCACACATGACTGAAGAGAGAGGTAACTTCAGCAGGGGAATGGCGTGCAGGTTATCCTGCTATGAGGTATGTGCAGTTAAGATTTTTCTAGAAGATGTAAATGCTAGAAAATGCTGCTAATGCCAAATTTATGTAAGTTAAGCCTGAATACAGTGATTTAATAGCGACTGGTATCATGCTTACTTTCTGAGGCAATACTCTTTTATATTTACAATATAAAACGTTTGCTGGCATGTTTAAACGTTTTTATATATACTTTGGAAAAAACTAGGCCCCAATAAAGTTTTATCACCACATGGCTGGCTTAAATTTGCCTAGAAACAGTTTCCTGAGGCTTTCCACTGTGTTAAGGCCCACAGCAAGGCTGTGGCAGTTTGGTGTGACTGTTAAAAAACGTCTATATCGTTTTTTTGATCCGTTTTTTGAACTAAGGGGTTAATCATCCATTTGCAAGTGGGTGCAATGCTCTGTTAGCTTATTATACACACTGTAAAAATTTCGTTTGATTTACTGCTTTTTTCACTGTTTTTCAAATTCTGACAAAATTTGTTTCTCTTAAAGGCACAGTACCGTTTATTATATTTGCTTGTTAACTTGATTTGAAGTGTTTTCCAAGCTTGCTAGTCTCATTGCTAGTCTGTATAAACATGTCTGACATAGAGGAGACTCCTTGTTCATTATGTTTAGAAGCCATGGTGGAACCCCCTCTTAGAATGTGTACCAATTGTACTGATTTCACTTTAAGCAATAAAGATCATATTCTGTCTTTAAAAAATTTATCACCAGAGGAATCTGACGAGGGGGAAGTTATGCCGACTAACTCTCCCCACGTGTCAGATCCTTTGACTCCCGCTCAAGGGACTCCCGCTCAAATGGCGCCAAGTACATCTAGGGCGCCCATAGCGTTTACTTTACAAGACATGGCGGCAGTCATGGATAATACACTGTCAGCGGTATTAGCCAGACTACCTGAATTTAGAGGAAAGCGAGAGAGCTCTGGAGTTAGACGAAATACAGAGCATACTGACGCTTTAAGAGCTATGTCTGATAATGCCTCACAATATGCAGAAGCTGAAGAAGGAGAGCTTCTTTCTGTGGGTGATATTTCTGACTCAGGGAAGATGATGCAACCTGATTCTGATATTTCTACATTTAAATTTAAGCTTGAGCACCTCCGCATGTTTACTCAGGGAGGTTTTAGCTGCTCTGAATGACTGTGATACAATTGCAGTGCCAGAGAAATTGTGTAGACTGGATAAATCCTATGCAGTGCCGGTGTGTACTGATGTTTTTCCAATACCTAAAAGGTTTACAGAAATTATTACTAAGGAATGAGATAGACCAGGTGTGCCGTTCTCTCCCCCTCCTATTTTTAGAAAAATGTTTCCAATAGACGCCACCACACGGGACTTATGGCAGACAGTTCCTAAGGTGGAGGGAGCAGTTTCTACTCTAGCAAAGCATACTACTATCCCTGTCGAGGACAGTTGTGCTTTCTTAGATCCAATGGATAAAAAGTTAGAGGGTTACCTTAAGAAAATGTTTATTCAACAAGGTTTTATCCTACAGTGCCTTGCATGCATTGCTCCTGTAACTGCTGCTGCGGCGTTCTGGTTTGAGTCTCTGGAAGAGGCTCTACAGGTAGCGACTCCATTGGATGACATACTTGACAAGCTTAGAGCACTTAAGCTAGCCAATTCTTTTGTTTCTGATGCCATTGTTCATTTGACTAAACTAACGGCTAAGAATTCTGGTTTTGCTATCCAGGCGCGCAGAGCGCTATGGCTTAAATCATGGTCAGCTGACGTTACTTCAAAGCCTAAGCTGCTTAACATTCCCTTCAAGGGGCAGACCCTATTTGGGCCTGGTTTGAAGGAGATTATTGCTGATATCACTGGAGGAAAAGGTCATGCCCTTCCTCAGGATAGGTCCAAATCATGGGCCAAACAGTCTAATTTTCGTGCCTTTCGAAACTTCAAGGCAAGTGCGGCATCAACTTCCTCTAATGCAAAACAAGAGGGAACTTTTGCTCAGTCCAAGACGGTCTGGAGACCTAACCAGACCTGGAACAAGGGTAAGCAGGCCAAAAAGCCTGCTGCTGCCTCTAAGACAGCATGAAGGAACGGCCCCCTATCCGATAACGGATCTAGTAGGGGGCAGACTTTCACTCTTCGCCCAGGCATGGGCAAGAGATGTTCAGGATCCCGGGGCGTTGGAAATTATATCCCAGGGATATCTTCTGGACTTCAAGGCTTCCCCCCAAAAGGGAGATTTCACCTTTCACAATTATCTGCAAATTAGATAAAGAGAGAGGCATTCTTACACTGTGTACAAGACCTCCTAGTTATGGGAGTGATCCATCCAGTTCCAAAGGAGGAACAGGGACAGGGATTTTACTCAAATCTGTTTGTAGTTCCCAAAAAAGAGGGAACCTTCAGACCAATTTTGGATCTAAAGATCTTAAATCAGAGTTCCATCATTCAAGATGGAGACTATTCGTACCATCCTACCTATGATCCAGGAGGGTCAATACATGACTACAGTGGATTTAAAGGATGCTTATCTTCACATTCCGATACACAAAGATCATCATCGGTTTTTCAGGTTTGCCTTCCTAGACAGGCATTACCAGTTTGTAGCTTTTCCCTTTGGGCTAACTACAGCCCCAAGAATTTTTACAAAGGTTCTGGGGTCGCTTCTGGCGGTCCTAAGGCCGCAGGGCATAGCAGTGGCCCCTTATTTAGACGACATCCTAATTCAGGCGTCAAACTTCCAAATTGCCAAGTCTCATACGGACATAGTGTTGGCATTTCTGAGGTCGCATGGGTGGAAGGTGAACGAGGAAAAGAGTTCTCTATCCCCCCCTTACAAGAGTTTCCTTCCTAGGGACTCTGATAGATTCTGTAGAAATGAAAATTTACCTGACGGAGTCCAGGTTATCAAAACTTCTAAATTCCTGCCGTGTTCTTTATTCCATCCCTCGCCCTTCGGTGGCTCAGTGCATGGAAGTAATCTGCTTAATGGTAGCGGCAATGGACATAGTGCCGTTTGCACGCCTTCATCTCAGACCGCTGCAACTCTGCATGCTCAGTCAGTGGAATGGGGATTACACAGATTTGTCCCCTCTACTAAATTTGGATCAAGAGACCAGGGATTCTCTTCTCTGGTGGCTATCTCGGGTCCATCTGTCCAAAGGTATGACCTTTCGCAGGCCAGATTGGACAATTGTGACGACAGATGCCAGCCTTCTAGGTTGGGGTGCAGTCTGGAACTCCCTGAAGGCTCAGGGATCGTGGACTCAGGAGGAGTCACTCCTTCCAATAAACATTCTGGAACTAAGAGCGATATTCAATGCTCTTTAGGCTTGGCCTCATTTAGCGACAATGAGGTTCATCAGATTTCAGTCGGACAACATCACGACTGAGAACTGGGAGGCGGATTTTCTAAGTCGTCAGACTTTTCATCCGGGGGAGTAGGATCTCCATCCGGAGGTGTTTGCTCAATTGGTTCATCGTTGGGGCAAACCAGAACTGGATCTCATGGCGTCTCGCCAGAACGCCAAGCTTCCTTGTTACGGATCCAGGTCCAGGGACCCCAAGGCAACGATGATAGATGCTCTAGCAGCGCCTTGGTCCTTCAACCTGGCTTATGTGTTTCCCCCGTTTCCTCTGCTCCCTCGTCTGATTGCCAAAATCAAGCAGGAGAGAGCATCAGTGATCTTGATAGCGCCTGCGTGGCCACGCAGGACTTGGTATGCAGATCTGGTGGACATGTCATCCTTTCCACCATGGACTCTGCCGCTGAGACAGGACCTTCTACTTCAAGGTCCTTTCAACCATCCAAATCTAATTTCTCTGAGGCTGACTGCCTGGAGATTGAACGCTTGATTTTATCAAAGCGTGGTTTCTCCGAGTCAGTCATTGATACCTTAATTCAGACATGAAAGCCTGTCACCAGGAAAATCTATCATAAGATATGGCGGAAATATCTTTATTGGTGTGAATCCAAGGGCTACTCATGGAGTAAAGGCAGGATTCCCAGGATATTATCTTTTCTCCAAGAAGGATTGGAGAAAGGATTGTCGGATAGTTCCTTAAAGGGACAGATTTCTGCGCTATCTATTCTTTTGCACAAGCGTCTGGCGGATGTCCCAGAGGTTCAGGCATTTTGTCAGGCTTTAGTTAGAATCAAGCCTGTGTTTAAACCTGTTGCTCCACCATGGAGTTTAAATTTGGTTCTTAAAGTTCTTCATTCCATAGATATCAAACTTTTATCTTGGAAAGTTCTTTTTTTTTGGTAGCTATTTCCTCGGCTCGTAGAGTTTCCGAGTTATCTGCCTTACAATGTGATTCTCCTTATCTGATCTTCCATGCAGATAAGGTAGTTCTGCGTACCAAACCTGGGTTTTTACCTAAGGTGGTATCTAATAAGAATATCAATCAAGAGATTGTTGTTCCGTCTTTGTGTCCTAATCCTTCTTCAAAGAAGGAACGTCTATTACACAATCTGGACGTGGTTCGTGCTTTAAAGTTTTACTTACAAGCTACTAAAGATTTTCGTCAAACATCTGCTTTGTTTGTTGTCTACTCTGGACAGAGGAGAGGTCAAAAGGCTTCGGCAACCTCTCTTTCTTTTTGGCTAAAAAGCATAATACGCTTAGCTTATGAGACTGCTGGCCAGCAGCCTCCAGAAAGGATTACAGCTCATTCTACTAGAGCTGTGGCTTAGACATGGGCCTTTAAAAATGAGGCTTCTGTTGAACAGATCTGCAAGGCGGCGACTTGGTCTTCGCTTCATACTTTTTCAAAATTCTACAAATTTGATACTTTTGCTTCTTTGGAGGCTATTTTTGGGAGAAAGGTTTTACAGGCAGCAGTACCTTCCGTTTAAGTACCTGCCTTGTCCCTCCCTTCATCCGTGTACTTTAGCTTTGGTATTGGTATCCCACAAGTAATGGATGATCCGTGGACTGGATACACCTTACAAGAGAAAACATAATTTTTGCTTACCTGATAAATTTATTTCTCTTGTGGTGTATCCAGTCCACGGCCCGCCCTGTCATTTTAAGGCAGGTATTTTTTTATTTTAAACTACAGTCACCACTGCACCCTATGGTTTCTCCTTTCTCTGTTTGTTTTCGGTCGAATGACTGGATATGGCAGTTAGGGGAGGAGCTATATAGCTGCTCTGCTGTGGGTGATCCTCTTGCAACTTCCTGTTGGGAAGGAGAATATCCCACAAGTAATGGATGATCCGTGGACTGGATACACCACAAGAGAAATAAATTTATCAGGCAAGCATAAATTATGTTTTTGACAGACATACATTTTAGCCAATCAGTGCTGACTCCTAGGTAACTCCATGGGCGTGAGCACAATGTTATCTGTATGACACACATGAAGTGCAAAGGGTATACTCAGGCGCCAACAGTACGGAGGCTAAGGTTAAAATAAGGATTTATTTACATATATTTACTCACATATAAATATACAACTGCATGGATCCACGCTAAAATTATAAAAACAATGATCTAAAAGTTTAAAACCAATCAATCTCTGTGGTGAGGAACAGACTGTTACGGTGTGTCCCAATGTGGTACAGTGTGTCCCAATGAGTTACCAAAGGGACATAATAAAAGACATTGAATACAGTTTAAAAATGGTAGAAAGTAGTAAAAAAATAAATAATAATAAATGTCCAATAGATAATGTCCAAGTGAGTGTCTGGAAAAATCAAATTAATAGTGAGTGACTGTGTTGAAATACTCAATATCAAAATTAAAAAATTAAAAAATTGTAAAAATAGAAAAAATCCAAATGTGAAAAATAATATAAGCATCCGGCAATTGTAACTTACAAGAGGGTAAACCGTACTAGTGAAATTAGTAGCCAAAGTGTTAACGATTAGACAGAGTTAACCACGGACCCAAACCGGAAGTGACGTCATTAGCATACGGAGGCTAAGGATTAAGAGTAAGATGCCAAAGGCAATGTTAACAATTTCTTGCATGAGGATATTGTATCACATAGAGTATAACAGGAGTCATAGAGTTGCACAATAAAAATAAAAAATAAAATTTATAATAACGAAAAACGGAAAACCGGAAGTTACCAACTAGTCTAACTTCCGGTTACAAAATCAAAGGCCCTATAAAAGGCCAACACCAACAGCTTACCATCAGTCTTGATAAAGGCCTAGGAGAGGCCGAAACGCGTAGACCTGGTAAGCTCTATTCCATTAGGAGGATATTTCTGTAAAGTTTTTACACATTGTGTCTTGTTTCTTTCTTTGCAGGTTTTTTTCTGCTTGCTATTTTTATTATATTTTTGGTGTAATTTTGTGCACTGAACCATCTTTTACACTGGACAGCACAGAGTAAATAGACTTTCATTTGATTTCCTTTGGACACTCATAGGATTTTCTCTGGAAATTGTTTAGGACATATTATAAGACACTCACAGGATTTTTCTGGATTCTTTTGCATTTTTTGAATTTTCAAGGACACCGCACATATTATACACATTTTTCACTGATCTAACTTTTTTTCACATTTTTTCACATTTGGATTTTTTCTATTTTTACAATTTTTTAATTTTTTAATTTTGATATTGAGTATTTCAACACAGTCACTCACTATTAATTTGATTTTTCCAGACACTCACTTGGACATTATCTATTGGACATTTATTATTATTTATTTTTTTACTACTTTCTACCATTTTTAAACTGTATTCAATGTCTTTTATTATGTCCCTTTGGTAACTCATTGGGACACACTGTACCACATTGGGACACACCGTAACAGTCTGTTCCTCACCACAGAGATTGATTGGTTTTAAACTTTTAGATCATTGTTTTTATAATTTTAGCGTGGATCCATGCAGTTGTATATTTATATGTGAGTAAATATATGTAAATAAATCCTTATTTTAACCTTAGCCTCCGTACTGTTGGCGCCTGAGTATACCCTTTGCACTTCTGTTTACACTTGGTGGTAGCTAGGTATCACCGTCTCAGGCATACAAGGTTTGGTTGGCGCTGGGATACACCTCCTCTTTTCACTTGACACACATGAACTAATGCCCTCTTGTTAACAAAAATGTAAAAATGCATTCAGATAAAAGGTGGCCTTCAATGTCTCAGAAATTAGCATGTAAGCCTACCTAGGTTAGCCTTCAACTACTAATACCAAGAAAAACTGATAATTAAAGTAAATTGAAAAGTTGTTAAAAATGACATGCCCTGATGCCCTGGAGATCCGGAGGGGGAGCCTAGTGCAAGTCATGTAATCTGTTGGCGCTCTACAAATACCCGATAATAATAATAATAATGTAGCGTTGCGGAAGGTTCGCGCCTGGTGCCCGTGTGCGGCTGAGAAAGACCATTGCTCACGGAAGCCAGATTGGCGCAGGAAATTGCGCCCCGCTATTTCCATACTTGGTGGATGAAGCACAGAAAGTGTTAATAAAGCGGAAAACACATTTGGGACTACAGCAAGCTCTGATATCGGTATCCCCCTCCTTCCCACCGGTGCTGCGAGAGGGGGTTGTTAACCTGACACTTATCTAACGCTGGATTGTCTCTCCTTACTACAGCAAGCTCTGATATCGGTATCCCCTCCTTCCCACCGGTGCTGTGAGAGGGGGTTGTTAACCTGACACTTATCTAACGCTGGATTGTCTCTCCTTACTACAGCAAGCTCTGATATCGGTATCCCCCTCCTTCCCACCGGTGCTGCGAGAGGGGGGTTGTTAACCTGACACTTATCTAACGCTGGATTGTCTCTCCTTACTACAGCAAGCTCTGATATCGGTATCCCCCTCCTTCCCACCGGTGCTGCTAGAGGGGGTTGTTAACCTGACACTTATCTAACGCTGGATTCTCTCCTTACCACTGCAAGCTCTGATATCGGTATCCCCCTCCTTCCCACCGGTGCTGCGAGAGGGGGTTGTTAACCTTACACTTATCTAACGCTGGATTGTCTCTCCTTACTACAGCAAGCTCTGATATCGGTATCCCCCTCCTTCCCACCGGTGCTGCTAGAGGGGGTTGTTAACCTGACACTTATCTAACGCTGGATTGTCTCTCCTTACTACAGCAAGCTCTGATATCGGTATCCCCTCCTTCCCACCGGTGCTGCTAGAGGGGGTTGTTAACCTGACACTTATCTAACGCTGGATTGTCTCTCCTTACTACAGCAAGCTCTGATATCGGTATCCCCCTCCTTCCCACCGGTGCTGCGAGAGGGGTTTGTTAACCTTACACTTATCTAACGCTGGATTGACTCTCCTTACTACAGCAAGCTCTGATATCGGTATCCCCCTCCTTCCCACCGATGCTGTGAGAGGGGGTTGTTAACCTGACACTTATCTAACGCTGGATTGTCTCTCCTTACTACAGCAAGCTCTGATATCGGTATCCCCCTCCTTCCCACCGGTGCTGCGAGAGGGGGGTTGTTAACCTGACACTTATCTAACGCTGGATTGTTTCTCCTTACTACAGCAAGCTCTGATATCGGTATCCCCTCCTTCCCACCGGTGCTGCGAGAGGGGGTTGTTAACCTGACACTTATCTAACGCTGGATTGTCTCTCCTTACTACAGCAAGCTCTGATATCGGTATCCCCTCCTTCCCACCGGTGCTGCAAGAGGGGGGTTGTTAACCTGACACTTATCTAACGCTGGATTGTCTCTCCTTACTACAGCAAGCTCTGATATCGGTATCCCCTCCTTCCCACCGGTGCTGCAAGAGGGGGGTTGTTAACCTGACACTTAACTAACGCTGGATTGTCTCTCCTTACTACAGCAAGCTCTGATATCGGTATCCCCCTCCTTCCCACCGGTGCTGTGAGAGGGGGTTGTTAACCTGACACTTATTTAACGCTGGATTGTCTCTCCTTACTACAGCAAGCTCTGATATCGGTATCCCCCTCCTTCCCACCGGTGCTGTGAGAGGGGGTTGTTAACCTGACACTTATCTAACACTGGATTGTCTCTCCTTACTACAGCAAGCTCTGATATCGGTATCCCCCTCCTTCCCACCGGTGCTGCTAGAGGGGGTTGTTAACCTGACACTTATCTAACGCTGGATTGTCTCTCCTTACTACAGCAAGCTCTGATATCGGTATCCCCCTCCTTCCCACCGGTGCTGCTAGAGGGGGTTGTTAACCTGACACTTATCTAACGCTGGATTGTCTCTCCTTACTACAGCAAGCTCTGATATCGGTATCCCCCTCATTCCCACCGGTGCTGCTAGAGGGGGTTGTTAACCTGACACTTATCTAACGCTGGATTGTCTCTCCTTACTACAGCAAGCTCTGATATCGGTATCCCCCTCCTTCCCACCGGTGCTGCGAGAGGGGGTTGTTAACCTGACACTTATCTAACGCTGGATTGTCTCTCCTTACTACAGCAAGCTCTGATATCGGTATCCCCCTCATTCCCACCGGTGCTGCTAGAGGGGGTTGTTAACCTGACACTTATCTAACGCTGGATTGTCTCTCCTTACTACAGCAAGCTCTGATATCGGTATCCCCCTCATTCCCACCGGTGCTGCTAGAGGGGGTTGTTAACCTGACACTTATCTAACGCTGGATTGTCTCTCCTTACTACAGCAAGCTCTGATATCGGTATCCCCCTCCTTCCCACCGGTGCTGCGAGAGGGGGTTGTTAACCTGACACTTATCTAACGCTGGATTGTCTCTCCTTACTACAGCAAGCTCTGATATCGGTATCCCCCTCCTTCCCACCGGTGCTGCGAGAGGGGGGTTGTTAACCTGACACTTATCTAACGCTGGATTGTCTCTCCTTACTACAGCAAGCTCTGATATCGGTATCCCCCTCCTTCCCACCGGTGCTGCGAGAGGGGGGTTGTTAACCTGACACTTATCTAACGCTGGATTGTCTCTCCTTACTACAGCAAGCTCTGATATCGGTATCCCCCTCCTTCCCACCGGTGCTGCGAGAGGGGGGTTGTTAACCTGACACTTATCTAACGCTGGATTGTCTCTCCTTACTACAGCAAGCTCTGATATCGGTATCCCCCTCCTTCCCACCGGTGCTGCGAGAGGGGGTTGTTAACCTGACACTTATCTAACGCTGGATTGTCTCTCCTTACTACAGCAAGCTCTGATATCGGTATCCCCTCCTTCCCACCGGTGCTGCGAGAGGGGGTTGTTAACCTGACACTTATCTAACGCTGGATTGTCTCTCCTTACTACAGCAAGCTCTGATATCGGTATCCCCTCCTTCCCACCGGTGCTGCGAGAGGGGGTTGTTAACCTGACACTTATCTAACGCTGGATTGTCTCTCCTTACTACAGCAAGCTCTGATATCGGTATCCCCCTCCTTCCCACCGGTGCTGCGAGAGGGGGGTTGTTAACCTTACACTTATCTAACGCTGGATTGACTCTCCTTACTACAGCAACCCCAAGGCTTGATGTAAGTTTTGTCCTTAAAGGGGAATGATTACTGTTCGGTCTTTAGCTATACAACACAGGATTGTCTAACCCGGCTTTACACTGACACTGAATACCCTGCTTTGTTAATGACGTGTTTGGGAGAACGCTGTTTTCCTCAAGAGTCTGTCAGTAACAGGGGATTGGAATCACACGTAATACGGAAATCAAGGCTGGGGATACAACTGTGTTCACCCCTTATTGGCTTTATCTGTCTTGCTTGTATACTCTTGACTTAGATGTCACCCAAGCCAAATTGAAGCCTGGATTGTTGCTCTGCACTTGGCGTCCAGCTTGCCAAGTGTGGCGGCCTTGCTGGCTGTCTTTGGGTACCTCTTGAGGAAAAGTGGTCTTCGCTTGCGGTATACCTGCAACAGATCCTCCTGGACTTTGTTACGGGACTCCCTGAGGTCATCGTGATCTGGAACTCTGTGAGTATGAAACTGCAGCTTTCGCTGACTGCAAGTGTGCCTCCGAGAGCTTTATATATTGGGTGATAACTTTGGGCCTGCTTGGCTGATCTGATAGGGTTAAAATAGGATGAATTGCCCTAATACATTAATCTAAAGAATTATTTTCTTGGGCCTTTTAATTGGGGTAAAGGAGAAAGAAAAGGGGAAGGAAAAAGAGGAAAAGGGGGAAGAGGAGAAAGGAAGGAAAGGGGAAAAAGAAATGAAAAAAAAATAATAAAGGAGAACGGAGAGAAAGAGAAAAAAGATCACGTTGAGTGTTTGTTATAACCACCAAAGACTGTCTCCCCACTAGAGCTTGACACCTGATACTCCTTTTAAGGTTGGACTGGGGTCTAATTCTCTTTCCCCAATTCAATATATCATCTGGCTGACACCCTTATATATATTGACTTTTCTATTATCCCTCTACACATAGGTTCCCCCAAAACTCATGGAAGGTGGGGGAAAGAAATTAAAGAAGGAAAGAATTTATCTAAAATCTCAAAATACCTCCTAAGAATTGAACTCCCATCACATGTCCTATATTTTATTATATTCAGTACTCCAATAATAATTCAATGTTATGAGATGACCTCAATTAATTATCTGAAATTATCTTGCACCTTATACCTTTATTTTTTATTTTATTTTTGCTAAAGCATCAGAAACAAACTTGTTTTCACAATATTTTGTCTAATTTTGGTATAATAGCGTGTGAAGGTACCCAGATCTGGGCCCAACTAATCCTATACTCTATTAAGGCACAGTTTAGGAAAGATATATCATTCTTTTTTTCTCCTAAACAAGAAGTCTATACACATAAACGTGTTTTTTCTCTGTACTTAGAACCTATCTATATTCCACAAGCCTGTTTAGGCCAGATAAATATTAAAATAGTATATTTATTCTTATGTGGGTCAAACATATGCTTCAACTGTCATTGTTTAATTGGAATTTAGATATGAGACAGGCATACACTTAGATATTATCTCAGGTTCGTCCTTGGTTGTCTAAGATTAACTCCCTCAGATGTTCGTAAGTATCAGCCATCCTATACTATCTTATATGATATAACATCAAAACTATCTCCACAACATAAAGCTTAATCCTGATATAGTTGTGTTTGAAGCTAATTAGATATAAGACTAACCAATTATATACCCCAATAAGGTTCAACTTAAGAAAGAAATATAACCCTTTCCTTTTAAACAAAGCAAGTTTTCTATACACACAAGAGGGGTTTGGCCTGTCAAGAACCAAATGAATTTGTCTTCAGTTATGCTGGCTAAATCTGCCCCCTGACTGATATTGACATATTAATAATACCTGCCTTTCCTAAAGAGGATTTTTTTGCTATCTAATATATGTTTTTACGGCAGAAAACCTAGGGTAGCTTTCCATCACATTCTTTAGACTGTGCATACATAAAAGGAATATTGTCTTTTTCTCTTAGTACTTAAACTTAAATAACCTGTTCTATTTTACTATCTATGGGCTGTCATTCTAAAGCTGTATAATTAAACTACTGATAAATACTTGGAGTAGGTAGAAGTCTCTTACAGATAACCAACTGGCGCATAGCTGACCTTTTTTCTCTCTTCTCTCTCACGTGCACCACTTAACCCATTAATATCACATTATCACATATCAATATTTTTCTACTTGTTTTTTCACTCTCCTTTGTTTTTCTTCACCCCTATAACACCCTATATGAACACATTTTTTAAATTACCTCCTGACGACAAAACACTCCCAGCTATGAGATAGGAAAAACAAGAACATCTTACAGACTTCGGCAGAAATACACCCAACAAACATTAACTTTCCACGTGGCAACAAGTCAATTGATATGCAAGTACTGGTGGATAATATTGCAGGTGCACTAACACCTACATTTAAAATGAGAAATGAAAGAAGATATTTTAGTACTAACAAAGTTAGACATTCTCTAATAGACGTGAAGAAGTAGAGCAGAGAATTTCTGACCTAGAAGATTCGAATGAGATATTTAGGCTTAAATTAAAAGCTAACAGTCCCACTCCTACGAAAATGCAACTCAAAATTAAAGATCTAGAGAACCGTTCTAGACGGAACAACATCAGGCAAGTCGAGCTCCCTGAAAATAAACAATCTGAAGATCTAGCAGAATTCATTTCCAATACATTAGTACAAGTCCTAGGTATCCCCTCATCTCACCCTCCCATTATAGGGAAACGAGCACACAGAGATGTAAGGCTCTCAGTAAATACCAACAGGAACTCCCGAGTAAGAACACTTATTGCTAAACTTTTAAACTTCCAAGACAAAGTTATCCTCATGCAACACTTTAGGAGAAATCAACCTATTATAATAGGAGAATGAGATGCGAGAATTTTCCTCTTCCAGGATTTCTCATATGAAGAATCCTTAAAACGTAAGGAACTATCGCCCATTTGCACTAAACTTATTGATCCTCAAGCTACAATAATATATCCAGCTAGGTTGCGAATTTCAGTTAATGACCAAAATCACTTCTTTGAAAACGCTAAAGATGCTGAAATTTTTTTGGCAGATAAAGGGATATGATAGGATACTGTAATACTCAGGTTTGACTGAGTAGGTTTCTCCAACATTGGTGTGTCCGGTCCACGGCGTCATCCTTACTTGTGGGAATATCTCTTCCCCAACAGGAAATGGCAAAGAGTCCCAGCAAAGCTGGCCATATAGTCCCTCCTAGGCTCCGCCCACCACAGTCATTCTCTTTGCCGTTGCACAGGCAACATCTCCACGGAGATGGTTAAGAGTTTTTTGGTGTTTAAATGTAGTTTTTATTCTTCTATCAAGTGTTTGTTATTTTAAAATAGTGCTGGTATGTACTATTTACTCTGAAACAGAAAAGGATGAAGATTTCTGTTTGTGAGAGGAAGATGATTTTAGCAGACAGTAACTAAAATCGATTGCTGTTTCCACATAGGACTGTTGAGATGAAGTAACTTCAGTTGGGGGAAACAGTTAGCAGACTTTTCTGCTTAAGGTATGACTAGCCATATTTCTAACAAGACCATGTAATGCTGGAAGGCTGTCATTTCCCCTCATGGGGACCGGTAAGCCATTTTCTTAGTCAAGCAAACAGAATAAAGGGCTTAATATGGGCTATAAAACTTGTAGACACTTTTATGGGCTAAATCGATTGCTTTATTTGGACATTTTATTCATGTTTATGCTGATAATTCACACTTATAAACTTGGGGAACGTTTTTTAACGTCAGGCACTATGTTAGACACCTTTTCCAGTCAGGGAGGGCCTTCCCAGTTGTAGGCTGAGCCTCATTTTCGCGCCATTACTGCGCAGTTGTTTTTGAGAGCAAGACATGCAGATGCATGTGTGAGGATCTGAAAGTAGCTGGAAATGTTTCTAGAAGGCGTCACTTGGTATCGTATTCCCCTCTGGGCTTGGTTAGGTCACAGCAAAGGCTATAGCTGGGACTGTATAGGGGTTAAATTTGTAAACGGCTCCGGTTCCGTTATTTTAGGGGTTAAAGCTCTGAAAATTGGTGTGCAATACTCTTAATGCTTTAAGACACTGTGGTGAAATTTTGGTGATTTTTGAACAATTCCTTCATACTTTTTCACATATTCAGTAATAAAGTGTTTTCTGTTTAAAATTTAAAGAGACAGTAACGGTTTTGTTTTAAAAAGTTTTTTGTGCTTTATTGACAAGTTTAAGCCTGTTTAACATGTCTGTGCCTTCGGATAAGCTATGTTCTATATGTATGAAAGCCAATGTGTCTCCCCATTTAAATTTGTGTGATAATTGTGCCATAGCGTCCAAACAAAGTAAGGACAGTTCTGCCACAGATAATGAAATTGCCCAAGATGATTCCTCAGAGGAGGGGAGTAAACATGATACTACATCATCTCCTACTGTGTCTACACCAGTTTTGCCCACGCAGGAGGCCCCTAGTACATCTAGCGCGCCAATGCTTATTACCATGCAACAATTGACGGCTGTAATGGATAACTCCATAGCAAATATTTTATCCAAATTGCCTACATAAACTTTAAACACTGAAGAGCAGGAGGGCGCTGATGATAATTGTTCTGTCATACCCTCACACCAATCTGAAGTGGCCATGAGGGAGGTTTTGTCAGATGGGGAAATTTCAGATTCAGAAAAAATTTCTCAACAAGCTGAACCTGATGTTGTGACATTTAAATTTAAATTAGAACATCTCCGCGCACTGCTTAAAGAGGTGTTATCTACTCTGGATGATTGTGACAACTTGGTCATTCCAGAGAAATTATGTAAGATGGACAAGTTCCTAGAGGTTCCTGTGCACCCCGACGCTTTTCCTATACCCAAGCGGGTGGCGGACATAGTGAATAAGGAGTGGGAAAAGCCCGGCATACCTTTTGTTCCCCCCCCCCCCCTATATTTAAGAAATTATTTCCTATGGTCGACCCCAGAAAGGACTTATGGCAGACAGTCCCTAAGGTCGAGGGGGCAGTTTCTACTCTAAACAAGCGCACTACTATTCCTATCGAGGATAGTTGTGCTTTCAAAGATCCTATGGATAAAAAATTGGAGGGTTTGCTTAAAAAGATTTTTGTACAGCAAGGTTACCTTCTACAACCCATTTCGTGCATTGTTCCTGTCACTACAGCAGCGTGGTTCTGGTTCGAGGAACTAGAAAAGTCGCTCAGTAGAGAGACTCCATATGAGGAGGTTATGGACAGAGTTCACGCACTTGAGTTGGCTAACTCTTTTATTTTAGATGCCACTTTGCAATTAGCTAGATTAGCGGCGAAAAATTCAGGGTTTGCAATCGTGGCGCGCAGAGCGCTTTGGCTAAAGTCTTGGTCAGCGGATGTGTCATCCAAGACAAAATTGCTTAACATCCCTTTCAAAGGTAAAACTCTATTTGGACCAGAATTGAAAGAGATTATCTCAGACATCACTGGGGGAAAGGGCCACGCCCTTCCACAAGATAGGCCTTTTCAAGGCCAAGAATAAGTCTAATTTTCGTTCCTTTCGCAATTTCAGGAACGGACCGGCCTCTAATTCTGCATCCTCTAAGCAAGAGGGTAATGCCTCACAACCCAAACCAGCCTGAAAACCGATGCAAGGCTGGAACAAGGGTAAGCAGGCCAAGAAGCCTGCTGCTGCTAACAAAACAGCATGAAGGAGTAGCCCCCGATCCGGGACCGGATCTAGTAGGGGGCAGACTCTCTCTCTTTGCTCAGGCTTGGGCAAGAGATGTTCAGGATCCCTGGGCACTAGAAATAGTTTCTCAGGGTTATCTTCTGGAATTCAGGGAACTACCCCCAAGGGGAAGGTTCCACATGTCTCACTTATCCTTAAACCAAATAAAGAGACAGGCATTCTTACATTGTGTAGAAGACCTGTTAAAGATGGGAGTGATACACCCAGTTCCAATAAAGGAACAAGGAATGGGATTTTATTCAAATCTGTTCGTAGTTCCCAAAAAAGAGGGAACTTTCAGACCAATTTTGGATTTGAAGATCCTAAACAAATTTCTCAGGGTACCATCGTTCAAGATGGAAACCATTCGAACGATTCTACCCACTATCCAGGAAGGTCAATTTATGACTACCGTGGATCTAAAGGATGCATACCTACATATTCCTATCCACAAAGAACATTATCAGTTCCTAAGGTTCGCCTTTCTGGACAAACATTACCAGTTCCCTTCTTAGGAACAATAATAGATTCCTTAGAAATGAGGATTTTTCTGACAGAGGTCAGAAAGTCAAAACTTCTAAGCACTTGTCAAGTTCTTCATTCTGTTCCACGTCCTTCCATAGCACAGTGCATGGAAGTAGTAGCGTTGATGGTTGCAGCAATGGACATAGTTCCTTTTGCACGAATTCATCTAAGACCATTACAACTGTGCATGCTCAAACAGTGTAATGGGGACTATACAGACTTGTCTCCAATGATTCAGGTAGATCAGAAGACCAGAGATTCACTTCGTTGGTGGCTGACCCTGGACCATCTATCCCAGGGAATGAGCTTCCGCAGACCAGAGTGGGTCATTGTCACGACCGACGCCAGTCTAGTGGGCTGGGGCGCGGTCTGGGAATCCCTGAAAGCTCAGGGACTATGGTCTCGGGAAGAGTCTCTTCTCCCGATAAACATTCTGGAACTAAGAGCGATAATCAATGCTCTCAGGGCTTGGCCTCAGCTAGCAAAGGCCAGATTCATAAGATTCCAATCAGACAACATGACGACCGTTGCGTATATCAATCATCAGGGGGGAACAAGGAGTTCCCTGGCGATGAAAGAAGTGACCAAAATAATTCAATGGGCGGAGGATCACTCCTGCCACCTGTCTGCGATCCATATCCCAGGTGTGGAAAACTGGGAAGCGGATTATCTGAGTCGTCAGACATTCCATCCGGGGGAGTGGGAACTCCACCCGGAGATCTTTGCCCAACTAACTCAATTATGGGGCATTCCGGACATGGATCTGATGGCGTCTTGTCAGAACTTCAAGGTTCCTTGCTACGGGTCCAGATCCAGGGATCCCAAGGCGACTCTAGTAGATGCACTAGTGGCACCTTGGACCTTCAACCTAGCTTATGTATTTCCGCCGTTTCCTCTCATTCCCAGGCTGGTAGCCAGGATCAAACAGGAGAGGGCCTCAGTGATCTTGATAGCTCCTGCGTGGCCACGCAGGACTTGGTATGCAGACCTGGTGAATATGTCATCGGTTCCACCATGGAAGCTACCTTTGAGACAGGACCTTCTTGTTCAGGGTCCATTCGAACATCCAAATCTGGTCTCCCTCCAGCTGACGGCTTGGAGATTGAACGCTTGATTCTATCAAAGCGTGGGTTTTCAGATTCTGTGATAGATACTCTGGTTCAGGCCAGAAAACCGGTAACTAGAAAGATTTACCATAAAATATGGAAAAGATATATCTGTTGGTGTGAATCCAAAGGATTCCCATGGAATAAGATAAAAATTCCTAAGATTCTCTCCTTTCTACAAGAAGGTTTGGAGAAAGGATTATCTGCAAGTTCTCTAAAGGGACAGATCTCTGCTTTATCTGTCTTACTACACAAAAGACTGGCAGCTGTGCCAGATGTTCAAGCGTTTGTTCAGGCTCTGGTTAGCATCAAGCCTGTTTACAGACCTTTGACTCCTCCCTGGAGTCTAAATCTAGTTCTTTTAGTTCTTCAAGGGGTTCCGTTTGAACCACTACATTCCATAGATATTAAGTTACTATCTTGGAAAGTTTTGTTTTTGGTTGCTATTTCTTCTGCTAGAAGAGTTTCAGAGTTATCTGCTCTGCAGTGTTCTCCGCCCTATCTGGTGTTCCATGCAGATAAGGTGGTTTTGCGTACTAAGCCTGGTTTTCTTCCAAAGGTTGTTTCTAACAAGAATATTAACCAGGAGATAGTTGTACCTTATTTATGTCCGAATCCAGTTTCAAAGAAGGAACGTTTGTTACACAATTTGGACGTAGTCCGTGCTCTAAAATTCTATTTAGAGGCTACAAAAGATTTCAGACAAGCATCTTCTTTGTTTGTTGTCTATTCTGGTAAAAGGAGAGGTCAAAAAGCGACTTATACCTCTCTTTCCTTTTGGCTTAAAAGCATCATCCGATTGGCTTATGAGACTGCCGGACGGCAGCCTCCTGAAAGAATCACAGCTCACTCCACTAGGGCTGTGGCTTCCACATGGGCCTTCAAGAACGAGGCTTCTGTTGACCAGATATGTAAGGCAGCGACTTGGTCTTCACTGCACACTTTTGCCAAATTTTACAAATTTGATACTTTTGCTTCTTCGGAGGCTATTTTTGGGAGAAAGGTTTTGCAAGCCGTGGTGCCTTCCGTTTAGGTAACCTGATTTGCTCCCTCCCTTCATCCGTGTCCTAAAGCTTTGGTATTAGTTCCCACAAGTAAGGATGACGCCGTGGACCGGACACACCAATGTTGGAGAAAACAGAATTTATGCTTACCTGATAAATTACTTTCTCCAACGGTGTGTCCGGTCCACGGCCCGCCCTGGTTTTTTAATCAGGTCTGATGAATTATTTTCTCTAACTACAGTCACCACGGTACCATATGGTTTCTCCTATATTTTTCCTCCTGTCCGTCGGTCGAATGACTGGGGTGGGCGGAGCCTAGGAGGGACTATATGGCCAGCTTTGCTGGGACTCTTTGCCATTTCCTGTTGGGGAAGAGATATTCCCACAAGTAAGGATGACGCCGTGGACCGGACACACCGTTGGAGAAAGTAATTTATCAGGTAAGCATAAATTCTGTTTTTTCAGGATTTCAAGGCAGAATAAATACACAAAACATTTTACCTTAGATCCAAACAACTATTACTGAGAAATGAAATTCATATAAACTTGTTTTAAAACTGTAGCTACAAAGGTAGTAATCAGATCTACCCAGGTGGTGTGGTGATCTTGCAGGCAGCTACTATGTAGCAAAAGGTTATATAATAAATAATAGTTGTGAAGATTTGAAAAGGCCGCAGCTGCAGTGTCTGTTGCAGTGAAGCAGGCGGATGGATCCAATCAGAGAGAAAAACGTCCGGAACTACTTTCAGCTTGTTCTGTGAGGAAGATTAGTAAATATGGACAAGAAAAACTTATTTTAGTAGGATAATCTTTTCCCTAACCAGCAGAAAGCTCAGAGAGGATCCGAATAGAAGTTAATCCCAAGTAGATGGTTGGAACAGGCAACACACAGTCTCTGAGTTTAGCAAACAATGATCTACTACTAGGTTGATGGTGAAATTATTAGACAACAAAAAGAAGGCTTGCTTTAAAAAAAGAAATAGATTTAACATCCACAAAGAGAGAAATCTGGAGGAGTTAATCTCAGGTAAGGATTGGCAAAACTGCCTTAGCATAGAAATCATCAAGCAATGCACCTGTATGGGGTTGGTGATGTCATAGAACAAACCTCACAATTAAAGGTACAGTACAAGTCGGAATATGACAGTACCCCCTCCTGAAGGAATCCTCTATGAGGATTCAGGTTTCGGTTTCTCAGGATGACTGCAATGAAATTGGGAAATCAATTTGGATGCATGCAGATCAGAGTGGGGTACCCAGGAATCCTCCTCAGGTCCATAACCTTGTGTACTTCATGTTAATCTTGTGTACTTCATATTAATCTTGTGTACTTCATATTTATCTTGTGTACTTCATATTAATCTTGTGTACTTCATATTTATCTTGTGTACTTCATATTAATCTTGTGTACTTCATATTAATCTTGTGTACTTCATATTCATCTTGTGTACTTCATATTATTCTTGTGTACTTCATATTTATCTTGTGTACTTCATATTTATCTTGTGTACTTCATATTAATCTTGTGTACTTCATATTTATCTTGTGTACTTCATATTTATCTTGTGTACTTCATATTAATCTTGTGTACTTCATATTTATCTTGTGTACTTCATATTAATCTTGTGTACTTCATGTTTATCTTGTGTACTTCATGTTTATCTTGTGTACTTCATGTTAATCTTGTGTACTTCATATTAATCTTGTGTACTTCATATTAATCTTGTGTACTTCATATTCAAGTTGATCTTCAATGTGAATTGGAGGTGGCGGAGGAGAAGTTTGATTAGGAAATTTGTCTTCAAGATGTGGTTTCAGTAGGGAAACATGAAAAGCAGGGTGTTATTTGTAAGATTACGGTAAATTGAGGACTACTGCATTTGAGTTTATTATTCTTTTGATAGGAAATGGTCCGACAAATAGGTTAGCAAGTTTTTTGCTGGGTACATTTAATTTTAAGTTCTTGGTAGATAACTAAACAAGATCTACTATCTTGTAGGATGGAGATGGTCTCCTATTTAAATTGTAGTAATGTGTTTGTCTTTGTTGAGCATTCTTGATATTGGCTTGCAGTAATTGAAATCCTTCCTTGATGGATTCCAGAAATTGAGTGGCTGCTGGGCAGCTGGAAGATGTGGGCAAAGTTGGAAGGATGATATCAATCGTTTGCATAGAATGGTGTTCTTTTAGTGGTGACACTAATGGAATTGTTGTATGTAGATTCCGCCATAGGTAACAAATTCACCCATTCATCCTGTAGATGGGAGGAGTAACAATGTAAATACTGCTCCAAACACTGACTCTTTCTGTGAGACCATTTGTTTGTGGGTGATAAGCTGGAGTTAGTTTTCAGTTGATATTTAGTAATTTGCATAACTCTTTCCAGAACCTGGAGGTGAACTATTATTATTATTCTTTTGATAGGAAATGGTCCGACAAATAGGTTAGCAAGTTTTTTGCTGGGTACATTTAATTTTAAGTTCTTGGTAGATAACTAAACAAGATCTCCTATCTTGTAGGATGGAGATGGTCTCCTATTTAAATTGTAGTAATGTGTTTGTCTTTGTTGAGCATTCTTGATATTGGCTTGCAGTAATTGAAATCCTTCCTTGATGGATTCCAGAAATTGAGTGGCTGCTGGGCAGCTGGAAGATGTGGGCAAAGTTGGAAGGATGATATCAATCGTTTGCATAGAATGGTGTTCTTTTAGTGGTGACACTAATGGAATTGTTGTATGTAGATTCCGCCATAGGTAACAAATTCACCCATTCATCCTGTAGATGGGAGGAGTAACAATGTAAATACTGCTCCAAACACTGACTCTTTCTGTGAGACCATTTGTTTGTGGGTGATAAGCTGGAGTTCGTTTTCAGTTGATATTTAGTAATTTGCATAACTCTTTCCAGAACCTGGAGGTGAACTGCATTCCACGATCAGTAAGAATATTGGAAGGTAACCCATGGAGTTTAACAATGTGTGACAGGAACACTTCAGCTGTTTTCACAGCACTGGGCAGTTGTGTGAGAGGAATGAAGTGTGCTATCTTTGTTAAATGATCTACGATTACCAGAATAGTATTATATATTTGTGATGGTGGAAGATCTACAATGAAATCCATGTAGATTGTTTGCCATGGTTTTTCTGGAATTGGAGAGGAGATAAGAATCCAAATGGTTTCTGTTTGTCAAGTTTTCACCTGGAACATATCTTGCAGGTAGATACAGTATCTCACAAAAGTGAGTACACCCTCACATTTTTGTAAATATTTTATTATATCTTTTCATGTGACAACAATAAAGAAATGACACTTTGAGAAATCTTGATATGGAGGTGGAAATGTAGGAACTATTTTTGAAATTGAAAGATGTGGATAACATGTTTTAACACAATATTCAGATTGTAAAGATACAACATTTGAACTCCAGTCTATTGAGGGGTTATGCATTTGAAGCCAAGGTAGCCTCAATATAACCTGCTGTATTAAAGTAGCTATGATATCAAAGGATATATGTTCATAATGACCTGTTGATGTGAGTATGATGTGTGATTGGTCCATTGATAAGAGAGCTGTCAATCACTTTCACTTAAATAGGGTTTACCTTTTTTACACAGGGAATTTTATTTTTATTTACAATAGATGCAGCAATGAATATTCCAGAAGCCCCAGAATCGATTATAGCTTTGGTTTGCAAACAATGTTGATCCCATTGTATAGACAACTTGAGGGAGCAATGAGTGGGGATCTCACTCGAATTGGGTATATAAGTTGAAAAAAATATTGCCTTGTTTCTGGCATAAAAGGCTAGGACAAGCAATAACTGTATGGTCTTTTGAAGTGCAGTAGAGACATAACTTGGCCAATCTCCGTCAAGTTTTTTCCTCTTTTGACAGAGGTCCTCTGGCAGTACCAAATTCCATTAGTTCAGTTTGAGTGATATATTTTTTTTTAAAGTAGAAGTGGTAAATCCTTTGAGAGTGAGTTCAAGTTGATATTTCTCAGCAATGCGCTCTCTAATTCTCCTATCAATCACCTAGAATACGAGTTTTGCGGTAACAGGGGTGCGGTGCTAACGCGCAGTTTTATCTCACCGCTCACATACAAACAACGCTGGTATTACAGGTTTTATTTAAACCCGGGGTTAGCCGCAAAAAAGTGAGTGTAGAGCAAAATTTAGCTCCACATCTCACCTCAATACCATCGCTGCTTACGGTAGCGGTGAGCTTGCAAAACGTGCTCGTGCATGATTTCCCCATAGGAATCAATGGGGCTGATTCGGCTGAAAAAAAATCTAACACCTGCAAAAAAGCAGCTTTCAGCTCCTAACGCAGCCCCATTGATTCCTATGGGGAAATACAAGTTATGTCTACACCTAACACCCTAACATGAACCCCGAGTCTAAACACCCCTAATATTACACTTATTAACCCCTAATCTGCCGCCCTCAAAATCGCCGACACCTGCATAATATTATTAACCCCTAATCTGCTGCTCCGGACACCGCCGCCACCTACATTATACTTATGAACCCCTAATCTGCTGCCCCCAACATCGCCGAACCCTACATTATATTTATTAACCCCTAATCTGCTGCCCCCAATGTCGCCGCAACCTAACTACATTTATTAACCCCAAATCTGCCACCCATAACATTGCCGCCACTGTAAAAAAAATTTTAACCCCCTAAACCTAAGTCTAACCCTAACAACCCCCTAACTTAAATATAATTTTAAATAATCTAAATAAAATTACTACAATTAACTAAATTATTCCTATTTAAAACTAAATACTTACCTATAAAGTAAACCCTAAGCTAGCTACAATATAACTAATAATTACATTGTATCTAGCTTAGGGTTTATTTTTATTTTACAGGCAACTTTGTATTTATTTTAACTAGGTACAATAGTTATTAAATAGCTATTAACTATTTAATAGCTTCCTAGTTAAAATAAATACAAATATACCTATAAAATAAAACCTAACCTAAGTTACAATTACACATAACACTATACTATCATTAAATAAATTAACTAAATTAACTACAATTAATTACAATTAAATTAAATAAACTAAAGTACGAAAAAAAACCCCACTAAATTACAGAAAATAATAAAATAATAATAGTTTTTTAAACTAATTACTCTAATCTAATCCCCCTAATAAAATAAAAAGCCCCCCAAAATAAAAAAAATCCCTACCCTATACTAAATTACAAATACCCCTTAAAAGGGCCTTTTGCGGGGCATTGCCCCAAAGTAATCAGCTCTTTTACCTGTAAAAACAAAAATACAATAAACCCCCAACATTAAAACCCACCACCCACACACCCAACCCTACTCTAAAACCCACCCAATCCCCCCTTAAAAAAAAACTAACACTAACCCCTTGAAGATCACCCTACCTTGAGACGTCTTCACCCAACCAGGCAGAAGTGGGCCTCCAGACGGGCAGAAGTCTTCATCCAGGCGGCATCTTCTATCTTCATCCATCCTGAGCGGAGCGGGTCCATCTTCAAGACAGCCGACGCTGAGCATCCTCTTCTTTCCGACGACTAACACTAAATGACGGTACCTTAAAGTGACGTCATCCAAGATGGCGTCCCTTCAATTCCGATTGGCTGATAGAATTCTATCAGCCAATCGGAATTAAGGTAGAAAAAATCCTATTGGTTGATCCAATCAGCCAATAGGATTGAGCTCGCATTCTATTGGCTGTTCCAATTAGCCAATAGAATGCAAGCTCAATCCTATTGGCTGATTGGATCAGCCAATAGGATTGAACTTCAATCCTATTTGCTGATTGAATCAGCCAATAGGATTTTTCTTTCATGTAATTAGCAAGAGTCCATGAGCTAGTGACGTATGGGATATACATTCCTACCAGGAGGGGCAAAGTTTCCCAAACCTCAAAATGCCTATAAATACACCCCTCACCACACCCACAATTCAGTTTTACAAACTTTGCCTCCTATGGAGGTGGTGAAGTAAGTTTGTGCTAGATTCTACGTTGATATGCGCTCCGCAGCAAGTTGGAGCCCGGTTTTCCTCTCAGCGTGCAGTGAATGTCAGAGGGATGTGAGGAGAGTATTGCCTATTTGAATGCAGTGATCTCCTTCTACGGGGTCTATTTCATAGGTTCTCTGTTATCGGTCGTAGAGATTCATCTCTTACCTCCCTTTTCAGATCGACGATATACTCTTATTTATATACCATTACCTCTGCTGATTTTCGTTTCAGTACTGGTTTGGCTTTCTACAAACATGTAGATGAGTGTCCTGGGGTAAGTAAATCTTATTTTCTGTGACACTCTAAGCTATGGTTGGGCACTTTGTTTATAAAGTTCTAAATATATGTATTCAAACATTTATTTGCCTTGACTCAGAATGTTCAACATTCCTTATTTTCAGACAGTCAGTTTCATATTTGGGATAATGCGTTTGAATCAATCATTTTTTCTTACCTTAAAAATTTGACTTTTTTTCCCTGTGGGCTGTTAGGCTCGCGGGGGCTGAAAATGCTTCATTTTATTGCGTCATTCTTGGCGCGGACTTTTTTGGCGCAAAAAAAAAAATCTTTTCTGTTTCCGGCGTCATACGTGTCGCCGGAAGTTGCGTCTCTTTTTGACGTTCTTTTGCGCCAAAAATGTCGGCGTTCCGGATGTGGCGTCATTTTTGGCGCCAAAAAGCATTTAGGCGCAAAACAATGTGGGCGTATTATTTGGCGCCAAAAAATATGGGCGTCGCTTTTGTCTCCACATTATTTCAGTCTCATTTTTTCTTTGCTTCTGGTTACTAGAAGCTTGTTTATTGGCATTTTTTCCCATTCCTGAAACTGTCATTTAAGGAATTTGATCAATTTTGCTTTATATGTTGTTTTTTCTCTTACATATTGCAAGATGTCTCACGTTGCATCTGAGTCAGAAGATACTACAGGAAAATCGCTGTCAAGTGCTGAATCTACCAAAGCTAAGTGTATCTGCTGTAAACTTTTGGTGGCTATTCCTCCAGCTGTTTGTATTAATTGTCATGACAAACTTGTTAAAGCATATAATATTTCCTTTAGTAATGTTGATGGAACTGCAACAGGTAATGGTACATCTAATGTTCAGAATGTTCCGGATAACATAAGAGATTTTGTTTCTGAATCCATCAAGAGGGCTATGTCTGTTATTCCTTCTTCTAGTAAACATAAAAAATCTTTTAAAACTTCTCTCTCTACAGATGAATTTTTAAATGAACATCATCATTCTGATTCTGATGATTCTTCTGGTTCAGAGGATTCTGTCTCAGAGATTGATGCTGATAAATCTTCATATTTATTTAAAATGGAATTTATTCGTTCTTTACTTAAAGAAGTACTAATTGCTTTAGAAATAGAGGATTCTGGTCCTCTTGATACTAATTCTAAACGTTTAGATAAAGTGTTTAAATCTACTGTGGTTATTCCAGAAGTTTTTCCTGTTCCTAATGCTATTTCTGAAGTAATTTCCAGAGAATGGGATAAATTGGGTAATTCATTTACTCCTTCTAAACGTTTTAAGCAATTATATCCTGTGCCGTCTGACAGATTAGAATTTTGGGACAAAATCCCTAAAGTTGATGGGGCTATTTCTACCCTTGCTAAACGTACTACTATTCCTACGTCAGATGGTACTTCGTTTAAAGATCCTTTAGATAGGAAAATTGAATCCTTTCTAAGAAAAGCTTATCTGTGTTCAGGTAATCTTCTTAGACCTGCTATATCTTTGGCTGATGTTGCTGCAGCTTCAACTTTTTGGTTGGAGACTTTAGCACAACAATTAACAGATCATGATTCTCATAATATTATTATTCTTCTTCAGCATGCTAATAATTTTATCTGTGATGCCATTTTTGATATTATCAGAGTTGATGTCAGGTTTATGTCTCTAGCTATTTTAGCTAGAAGAGCTTTATGGCTTAAAACTTGGAATGCTGATATGGCTTCTAAATCAACTCTACTTTCCATTTCTTTCCAGGGTAACAAATTATTTGGTTCTCAGTTGTATTCTATTATCTCAACTGTTACTGGTGGGAAAGGAACTTTTTTACCACAGGATAAAAAAACAGGGCTAATAATCGTTTTCGTTCCTTTCGTTTCAACAAAGAACAAAAGCCTGATCCTTCATCCTCAGGAGCAGTTTCAGTTTGGAAACCATCTCCAGTCTGGAATAAATCCAAGCCTTCTAGAAAGGCAAAACCTGCTTCTAAGTCCACATGAAGGTGCGGCCCTCATTCCAGCTCAGCTGGTAGGGGGCAGGTTACGTTTTTTCAAAGAAATTTGGATCAATTCTGTTCACAATCTTTGGATTCAGAACATTGTTTCAGAAGGGTACAGAATTGGTTTCAAGATGAGACCTTTTTCTTTCCCGTGTCCCAGTAAATCCAGTGAAAGCTCAAGCATTTCTGAATTGTGTTTCAGATCTAGAGTTGGCTGGAGTAATTATGCCAGTTCCAATTCTGGAACAGGGGATGGGGTTTTATTCGAATCTCTTCATTGAACCAAAGAAGGAGAATTCCTTCAGACCAGTTCTGGATCTAAAAATATTGAATCGTTATGTAAGGATACCAATGTTCAAAATGGTAACTGTAAGGACGATCTTGCCTTTTGTTCAGCAAGGGCATTATATGTCCACAATAGATTTACAGGATGCATATCTGCATATTCCGATTCATCCAGATCATTATCAGTTCCTGAGATTCTCTTTTCTGGACAAGCATTACCAGTTTGTGGCTCTGCCGTTTGGCCTAGCTACAGCTCCAAGAATTTTTACAAAGGTTCTCGGTGCCCTTCTGTCTGTAATCAGAGAACAGGGTATTGTGGTATTTCCTTATTTGGACGATATCTTGGTACTTGCTCAGTCTTTACATTTAGCAGAATCTCATACGAATCGACTTGTGTTGTTTCTTCAAGATCATGGTTGGAGGATCAATTCTCCAAAAAGTTCATTGATTCCTCAGACAAGGGTAACCTTTCTGGGTTTCCAGATAGATTCAGTGTCCATGACTCTGTCTTTAACAGACAAGAGATGTCTAAAATTGATTTCAGCTTGTCGAAACCTTCAGTCACAATCATTCCCTTCGGTAGCCTTATGCATGGAAATTCTAGGTCTTATGACTGCTGCATCGGACGCGATCCCCTTTGCTCGTTTTCACATGCTACCTCTTCAGCTCTGTATGCTGAATCAATGGTGCAAGGATTACACAAAGATATCTCAATTAATATCTTTAAAACCGATTGTACGACACTCTCTAACGTGGTGGACAGATCACCATCGTTTAATTCAGGGGGCTTCTTTTGTGCTTCCGACCTGGACTGTAATTTCAACAGATGCAAGTCTCACAGGTTGGGGAGCTGTGTGGGGATCTCTGACGGCACAAGGAGTTTGGGAATCTCAGGAGGTGAGATTACCGATCAATATTTTGGAACTCTGTGCAATTTTCAGAGCTCTTCAGTCTTGGCCTCTTCTGAAGAGAGAATCGTTCATTTGTTTTCAGACAGACAATGTCACACATCAATCATCAAGGAGGGACTCACAGTCCTCTGGCTATGAAAGAAGTATCTCGAATTCTGGTTTGGGCGGAATCCAGCTCCTGTCTAATATCTGCGGTTCATATCCCAGGTATAGACAATTGGGAAGCGGATTATCTCAGTCGCCAAACATTGCATCCGGGCGAATGGTCTCTTCACCCAGAGGTATTTCTTCAGATTGTTCAAATGTGGGAGCTTCCAGAAATAGATCTGATGGCGTCTCATCTAAACAAGAAACTTCCCAGGTATCTGTCCAGATCCCGGGATCCTCAGGCGGAAGCAGTGGATGCATTATCACTTCCTTGGAAGTATCATCCTGCTTATATCTTTCCGCCTCTAGTTCTTCTTCCAAGAGTAATCTCCAAGATTCTGAAGGAATGCTCGTTTGTTCTGCTGGTAGCTCCGGCATGGCCTCACAGGTTTTGGTATGCGGATCTTGTCCGGATGGCCTGTTGCCATCCGTGGACTCTTCCGCTACGACCAGACCTTCTGTCGCAAGGTCCTTTTTTCCATCAGGATCTCAAATCCTTAAATTTAAAGGTATGGAGATTGAACGCTTGATTCTTGGTCAAAGAGGTTTCTCTGACTCTGTGATTAATACTATGTTACAGGCTCGTAAATCTGTATCCAGAGAGATATATTATAGAGTCTGGAAGACTTATATTTCTTGGTGTCTTTCTCATCATTTTTCTTGGCATTCTTTTAGAATTCCGAGAATTTTACAGTTTCTTCAGGATGGTTTAGATAAAGGTTTATCCGCAAGTTCTTTGAAAGGACAAATCTCTGCTCTTTCTGTTCTTTTTCACAGAAAGATTGCTAATCTTCCTGATATTCATTGTTTTGTACAAGCTTTGGTTCGTATCAAACCTGTCATTCAGTCAATTTCTCCTCCTTGGAGTTTGAACTTTGTTCTAGGTGCTCTTCAAGCTCCTCCGTTTGAACCTATGCATTCATTGGACATTAAATTACTTTCTTGGAAAGTTTTGTTCCTTTTGGCAATCTCTTCTGCCAGAAGAGTTTCTGAATTATCTGCTCATTCTTGTGAGTCTCCTTTTCTGATTTTTCATCAGGATAAGGCAGTGTTGCGAACTTCTTTTGAATTTTTACCTAAAGTTGTGAATTCCAACAACATTAGTAGAGAAATTGTGGTTCCTTCATTATGTCCTAATCCTAAGAATTCTAAGGAGAAATCGTTACATTCTTTGGATGTTGTTAGAGCTTTGAAATATTATGTTGAAGCTACTAAGTCTTTCCGAAAGACTTCTAGTTTATTTGTTATCTTTTCCGGTTCTAGAAAAGGCCAGAAAGCTTCTGCCATTTCTTTGGCATCTTGGTTGAAATCTTTAATTCATCTTGCCTATGTTGAGTCGGGTAAAACTCCGCCTCAAAGGATTACAGCTCATTCTACTAGGTCAGTTTCTACTTCCTGGGCGTTTAGGAATGAAGCTTCGATTGATCAGATTTGCAAAGCAGCAACTTGGTCCTCTTTGCATACTTTTACTAAATTCTACCATTTTGATGTATTTTCTTCTTCTGAAGCAGTTTTTGGTAGAAAAGTACTTCAGGCAGCGGTTTCAGTTTGAATCTTCTGCTTATGTTTTTCATTAAACTTTATTTTGGGTGTGGATTATTTTCAGCAGGAATTGGCTGTCTTTATTTTATCCCTCCCTCTCTAGTGACTCTTGCGTGGAAAGATCCACATCTTGGGTAATCATTATCCCATACGTCACTAGCTCATGGACTCTTGCTAATTACATGAAATAAAACATAATTTATGTAAGAACTTACCTGATAAATTCATTTCTTTCATATTAGCAAGAGTCCATGAGGCCCACCCTTTTTTTGGGGTGGTTATGATTTTTGTATAAAGCACAATTATTCCAATTCCTTATTTTATATGCTTTCGCACTTTTTTATCACCCCACTTCTTGGCTATTCGTTAAACTGAATTGTGGGTGTGGTGAGGGGTGTATTTATAGGCATTTTGAGGTTTGGGAAACTTTGCCCCTCCTGGTAGGAATGTATATCCCATACGTCACTAGCTCATGGACTCTTGCTAATATGAAACAAATGAATTTATCAGGTAAGTTCTTACATAAATTATGTTTTTCTACCTTAATTCCGATTGGCTGATAGAATTCTATCAGCCAATCGGAATTGAAGGGATGCCATCTTGGATGACGTCACTTAAAGGTACCGTCATTTAGTGTTAGTCGTCGGAAAGAAGAGGATGCTCCGCGTCGGATGTCTTGAAGATGGACCCGCTCCACTCCGGATGGATGAAGATAGAAGATGCCGCCTGGATGAAGACTTCTGCCCGTCTGGAGGACCTCTTCTGCCCGGATAGGATGAAGACTTCGGATCGTCTGGAGGACCACTTCTGCCTGGTTGGGTGAAGATGTCTCAAGGTAGGGTGATCTTCAAGGGGGTAGTGTTAGGTTTTATTAAGGGGGGATTGGGTGGGTTTTAGAGTAGGGTTGGGTGTGTGGGTGGTGGGTTTTAATGTTGGGGGGTATTGTATTTTTGTTTACAGGTAAAAGAGCTGATTACTTTGGGGCAATGCCCCGCAAAAGGCCCTTTTAAGGGCTATTTGTAATTTAGTATAGGTTTGGGATTTTTTTTTATTTTGGGGGGCTTTTTTATTTTATTAGGGGGATTAGATTAGGTGTAATTAGTTTAAAAAACTTGTAATTATTTTATTATTTTCTGTAATTTAGTGTTTTTTTCCATACTTTAGTTTATTTAATTTAATTGTAATTAATTGTAGTTAATTTATTTAATGATAGTGTAGTGTTATGTGTAATTGTAACTTAGGTTAGGTTTTATTTTACAGGTATATTTGTATTTATTTTAACTAGGAAGTTATTAAATAGTTAATAACTATTTAATAACTATTGTACCTAGTTAAAAAAAAAAATACAAAGTTGCCTGTAAAATAAATATAAACCCTAAACTAGATAGAAATGTAACTATTAGTTATATAGTAGCTATCTTAGGGTTTCTTTTATAGGTAAGTATTTAGTTTTAAATAGATATAATTTAGTTAATTGTAGTTATTTTATTTAGATTATTTTAAGTTATATTTAAGTTAGGGGGGTGTTAGGGTTAGACTTAGGTTTAGGGGTTAATAACTTTAATATAGTTGCGGCGACGTTGGGGGCAGCAGATTAGGGGTTAATAAATGTAGGTTGTGGCAAACCTAGCCACTTCTGGACTATAATGTAAGAAAGGTTGTCTATAGGCTGTATTGTGTGCTATATAGATGTGACAGACCCTTCTGTCAGTACTGAAGGAGTTAACTGTGTTCAGCTTTAAGAAGCTATTGTGTACTGTCATTAAAGTTAGTGATAAACATTCCATTGTTTAATCACATCTAGAGAGCAGACGCCTAGTGATAAAAAAAGCCAAACGTGTCTAGTGTTTAAGTTATTATCTGCCTAAGTAAAGTAATGTACAACATTCTTTCAACCCCCCTTCTGGGGGGTCTGACCTGCATAAATACTGGGCATATGAGCCTTAATAAAGTACATTCTGTTTTAAACCTGAAAACTGGCTGGGTTGTGAATTGCTGATTCCCTATGCAGGACATTGTTCCCTGGTGTAAACCCTTGGTATCCTGTTGGTACTGTTACAATTGGTGGCAAGCGATGGGATGAACCTTATCGCCCAGAAGAGCAACTACACAAGGCAGTAACCTCAGGAAGAGGGGGATTACTACAATACTGACTAAGATGGAAGGAGTACCAGGGACCGAAGTGAATGGAGATGGATTATTCTAAGCTAAAGAGACAAACGTTAAAGGAACTGCTAAAAGCCAGGGGAAAGATAGGCAGCAGCAAACCCAAGACTATATTAATTGCCGAGCTGATGGAGGGAGACAGAGCTCGCAGCGCTATGCCTCCAGAAGCTATGGAGGAGACCCTATACCAGAGGGAAATGAGGACCAGGCTGGAATTTTTACCCCAACCTGTACCACGGGATATGCTATCCGTGGTAATGGCAGATGTGCAGGAGTACGTGATGGCACACAGTCCGCGGAATGCATCCTCCCGAGCAGAATCCATTTTGGATGCACTCAGCAACCCAGTAAGACCCAAAATCCCATACCATGCATTTAAAATGTTTTATGAGGATAAGGATGAGATCGATGGGTATTTACAGGATTTTGAGAGACTGTGCGAGTTACATGATTTGGAGCAGTCCGTATGGGTGCCGGTGCTAGCAGGCAAGCTAGCCGGTAGGGCAGCGGAAGCGTATCGCGCTGTACCCAGGGAGGACAGCAAGGATTACGCTAAAGTGAAGAGAGCGATCTTGGAAAGATATGCCATTACCCCAGAGGCATACCGGCGCAAGTTTAGATGCCTGTGCAAGCCAGAAAGAGATTCCCATGCAGAGTGGGCCCACAAGCTGGATCAAGCATCTCAAGGGTGGATACAGGCCAGCCAAGCTACCACCATGGAAGAATTGCGACAACTGATGCTGTTGGAGCAATTCTTTAACAGCTTGTCCCCAGAAGCCCAAGAATGGGTGAGAGATCGAAAACCCCTCACCTTAACCGAAGCAGCCAGATTAGCAGACCAGCATTTTGATGCCAGGAGGCACCATAGACTACAGCCTAACACCCCCACAGCGGCACCTTTTCGCCCAGCCCCAGGGAATCCACCACCCCCCTCACGATACAACAGACGGGCGAATATACAATGCCACACCTGCAAGCAGTGGGGACATATGGCACGTGAGTGCACCCAAAATTGGAGCAGACAAGCTTGGAACCAGGTCAGACAGAACCTGGCCCCAAGGGCGGCTGCTCACCATTACCAAACGGAGCCAGCCGCTCATGAGTTGTTGAGCACCCAAGCCGAGGAACCCCTGGGAATTCTGCATGAGGTGATGTCGGTCCAGGGACTTCGGGATTCGGGAGCTACTTTAACCCTGATAGCTCCCCATTTGGTGCCGGATACAGCACCCACTGGCGGATCCATGGCAGTATGAGGGGCAGGGGGAGCAGTATACCGATTGCCCACTGCTAGAGTGGAGTACAGACCCCCAGTCACCCCAGCAGCTGCCAGTTACCAACCCCCGGCGCACCTCTATACCACACGGCCTCCGGCCACGAACTTCCCTCAGAGAGCCCAGTTCAATTCGCGGGGCTACTCACAACCTATTCGGTGCTTTGGATGTAAGCAACTAGGGCACAAAAGACCAGAGTGTCCCCTAAACGCAGCGAACCAAGCACAGTCCTGGAGAAGACCCGCCGGCGGAATCCCACATAATCCTCAGCCTACGGCCCGCTACGTAGAGGCGCCAGAATGCTGGGGCAGCCTACATGAAGCCGACCCCGTGCAAGCTGCCCACCGGAATAACCGGCAACGGGTTAAAGGGAATGGGAAGGAGGTCAGTGGTCTACGGGATACTGGTGCTACCATGACCTTGCTTCAAGAGAACTTGGTGTCTGAGAAACAGCACACTGGAGACACTGTGGCTGTGAGGGTAGCAGGGGGCACTGTGTTCCGCCTACCTGTTGCCAGGGTACATTTGGATTGGGGAGTGGGCGCTAGACCTGTGAATGTGGGAGTCAAGAAGGACTTACCTTCTGATGTTCTCCTTGGAAATGACTTGGCCCCCCTTGTTTCTGCCTATGCTCCCATGGGTCCCGCTGATATTAACCCTGTGACTACCCAAGCCCAGTCCCTTCGGGAAGAGGTACATTTTAACCGTGGTGGACTACGCCACTAGGTACCCCGAGGCCATTGCTCTCTCCAACATCCATGCAGAGACGGTAGCTGAAGCCCTATTTGGGGAGCTACAACCTAGTTTGGTTTACTTACAAGTTGCTGTTACCTTTTATATTTTAATCAGGGCCCTCAAAAAGTTGCAGCCGTACCTGTATGGACAACCTTTTTCCTTACTCACAGATCACAACCTGTTGGTGTGGCTGAACCGTGTGGCCGGGGACAATGCCAGGCTGCTGCGCTGGAGTTTGGCGCTGCAGCCCTTCGACTTTACCATCCATTACCGCCCAGGGAAACAAAACGGTAACGCCGACGGGTTGTCCAGACAAACTGAACTTGAAAAGTGATCTGTGAGTACTTCCCCGGACATCCCCAAGCCGATCCGTTGGAATCAGACTGTGTATGCCGGCTTGGTTCTGGGGGAGCATTGTGGCAAACCTAGCCACTTCTGGACTATAATGTAAGAAAGGTTGTCTATAGGCTGTATTGTGTGCTATATAGATGTGACAGACCCTTCTGTCAGTACTGAAGGAGTTAACTGTGTTCAGCTTTAAGAAGCTATTGTGTACTGTCATTAAAGTTAGTGATAAACATTCCATTGTTTAATCACATCTAGAGAGCAGGCGCCTAGTGATAAGAAAAGCCAAACGTGTCTAGTGTTTAAGTTGTTATCTGCCTAAGTAAAGTAATGTACAACATTCTTTCAACCCCCCCTTCTGGGGGGTCTGACCTGCATAAATACTGGGCATATGAGCCTTAATAAAGTACATTCTGTTTTAAACCTGAAAACTGGCTGGGTTGTGAATTGCTGATTCCCTATGCAGGACATTGTTCCCTGGTGTAAACCCTTGGTATCCTGTTGGTACTGTTACATAGGTAGGTATCGGCGATGTTAGGGATGGCAGATTAGGGATTAATAACATTTAACTAATGTTTGCGAGGCAGGAGTACGGCGGTTTAGGGGTTAATATATTTATTGAAGTGGCGGCAATGTCCGGTCGGCAGATTAGGGGTTAAAAAATGTATTTAAGTGTTTGCGATGTGGGGGGGGGCTCGGTTTAGGGGTTAATAGGTAGTTTATGGGTGTAAGTGTACTTTTTAGCACTTTAGTTAAGAGTTTTATGTTACGGTGTTAGCCCATAAAACTCTTAACTACTGACTTTTAAATGCGGTAGGAGTCTTGACAGAAGAGGGTGTACCGCTCACTTTTTCCAAGACTCGTGATACCGGCACTATGCAAGTCCCATTGAAAAGATAGGATACGCAATTTACGTAAGTGGATTTGCGGTATGCTCGAGTAACGGAAAACAAGTGAGCGGTACACCTGTACCTGCCAGACTCGTAATACCAGTGGGCGTTAAAAAGCAGCGTTGGGACCTCTTAATGCTGCTTTTTAAGGCTAACGCAAAACTCGTAATCTAGCCGTATGTTAATAGATACCTTATTAAGGGTATCAAGTGTGGTGGGCATATCAATTCTGGAGAGTTCATCCTTTAATTGTTCTGAGAGACCCAAACGGAATTGGTTTTTCAGGCTTATGTCATTCCATTGTGAGTCGTGACACCACATTTTGAATTGAGCTACATAGTCTTCTACTGGGCGATGTCCTTATTTGAGTGATCTGAGATTGTTTTCTGCTGTAGTTTGTTTGTTTGGGTCCTCATAGAGTGCCGCCATAGGTATGAAAAAAGCATCTAAGGAACTGAGTCATCTTCTTTTTCAAAAAAATGTCTGCCCAAGCTCTAGGTTCACCATGTAAATATGATATAGTGGTACAGACTTTGATTCATTCAGATGAATATGTGCGAGGTCTCAGAGAAAACATCAATTTGCAGGCATTTTTAAACTGTGTAAAACTAGGTCTGTTTCCAGTGAATAGATAAGAAGGGCTGACTACTCGTTCTGGTTCCTCTATTATCTGTGTTTTGGAAGAAATTAATTTCTCATCTTGAATTTCTCTCATACCTTGTGTTAGGTATTCCACACGCTGGGTGAGTTGTGCAATATGGGTGTTTAATTCTGCTGAAACCATCTTAGACTTCATGATAACTGTAATACTCAGGTTTGACTGAGTAGGTTTTTCAGGATTTCAGGGCAGAATAAATACACAAAACATTTTACCTTAGATCCAAACAACTATTACTGAGAAATGAAATTCATATGACCTTTTATGTCGTCAAGCTCCGGCCCCTTAAACCAACAAAACACCCTCATACCATCCTTCCAACAACCACCCTCATACATAACAGACAACAGACTTAGCTTTGGTACAAATTGGCCGCAGCCCTTTATTCAATAAAAACTTTGTAAAAACTTTAATAACTCGATAAATCAAAGTGCAAATAACTGTAAACATTTTACACATCAACCAACAGCGGTGTTAGTCCTTCCTGATTTCCATATCTTTTAACTATGGCCGTAACTCCTTTTACTGGACCCAACCGTGCAAGTGATTGGGCCCGTCAGCGATCATCCATATAAGTTTCTAAGGAACCCCGTGCCCTTAGAAAACCCCCATCTTGAATTCCCCCATGGGAATTCAAAATACCACCACACTTAACCATTGGCCATAGTTTTCCTGTAATTAAAGGGCTAACACCCCCGCCTTCCAACTGCGACAGAAACCTAAAATGACAAATAGAAACACGCCTCTCACACAAATATCAGGGACGGGTGGGAGGGAGATGTTTTCTCTACTCCTACAATAACAATCTGCTGGTTTTCCCGCTCAGCCCACCTCTTTAACACTTTGCCTCCAGCTCCTCCTATAGCACCTCCTACCCCATACAGGGCCTCTTCCTCCTGAGGTCAAAGCTCCCTCCATCTATGCCCTGCAGCCTCCAGGAGCCACTTAAACTTGTTTTAAAACTGTAGCTACAAGGTAGTAATCAGATCTACCCAGGTGGTGTGGTGATCTGGCAGGTAGCTACTATGTAGCAAAAGTTAATATAATAAATAATAGTTGTGAAGATTTGAAAAGGCAGCAGCTGCAGTGTCTGTAAAGCAGGCGGATGGAGAGAAAAACGTCCGGAACTACTTTCAGCTTGTTCTGTGAGGAAGAGTAGTAAATATGGACAAGAAAAACTTATTTTAGTAGGATAATCTTTTCCATAACCAGCAGGCAGCTCAGAGAGGATCCGAATAGAAGTTGATCCCAAGTAGATGGTTGGAACAGGCAACACTCGGGCTCTGTAGAAGCTGTATTCCTAATTATCGTGTAAAAGTAGTCCCACACAGAATGTGTGAAAGTCACTGAATACTGAGTTTAGCAAACAATGATCAAGTACTAGGTTGATGGTGAAGTTATTAGACAACAAAAAGAAGGCTTGCTTTAAAAAAATAAATAGATTTAACATCCACGAAGAGAGAGATCTGGAGGAGTTAATCTCAGGTAAGGATTGGCAATGAAATCATCAAGCAATGCACCTGTATGGGGGTGGTGATGTCATAGAACAAACCTCACAATTAAAGGTACAGTACAAGTTGGAATATGACAGATAATGGAAAATAAGGTATCTTCCTGTGTCAATTTTCTATTTTTATTTTCCACTTCAATTATCACAGCCGGTGTTTTCCCCCCCTTTTTTTCTTCTCCCCTCCTACGACCAATTTACCTATAATTCAGTGAATTGCTATGAATAACGGGACTACTCTAAATTTAGTTTCCTAGAACATAGGGGCATCACATCCCCCATTAAATGAAAAGCATTCCTTGTACGTCTTAAGAAATAAAAAACTGATATAGTAATAGCCACTCCCAGTGTTGGTAGAAAGAAGGGCGTAGCGATCCCAATAGGGAAGAGAACCAGACTTGAGATCTTATATGTATATGCTCCTAAAATTAAAAATAGACAATTCAATCTATACATTCTACAACATCTATGGCCGCAATTCCTTCAGCATGGAATTTTGGGACTCTGTCCATTTGAGGATAATGCAATGTACAAAGGGATATCTCATAATCGGTGGAGATTTTTTATTTTTATTTTTTAAAAAGTAATTTTTATTGAGGTTGTATATATGTCGTACAGCTTATTGGATACAAAATAATTGCATAGTATAAGAGCATAAAGTTGCACTCAAGAATAGCGAAAACTTTGCAAGGGGGGCTTAATAAGAGGATCCTCTCTCTGAAAACCTTGTTTTTACAGAGGTCACCCTTTGTTTACATATTTTCTTTCTATAGGTCTTCTGATTGTTCCACAATAAACAGTAAACGTGTAACCATTAAGATAACAGTTTAGTCTATTAAGGCCCTTCATCAATACAGTATTACAGACTTTTATGGGGGGAGATTAGTCCAGACTCCCCTCTGCTTATATATGTTGATATCCTGAGGTGGTCCAGCTTCCTCCACACCTGGTTTATCTGGGGGGAGGAAGGCTTAAGTGTCACATATAAAGGATAACTTATGGTCTGGTACAGCATGAGGTTTGGGAGGCTTGGGGGGTTTCAGCTATTGGCTACTATTCCGATCAGACTGGTCGCTCCGACTAAGGAATTTTACTGGTCCACAGTGATTCCCGCAGCTCCCATGTAAGGAAGTAGTTATTTAGTTGTCTGCGCGCTCTAAAGACAAAGTTTTCCATATTTTTAACATAGTTTATGCAATCCACTACTCCTTGCCATCTGGGGGGTTGGCTCTTTTTCCAGTTTCTAGCAATAAGTCATTTAGTGGAGACGAGGATACATAAGAGTAAGCTTTGTTTGGTTTTAGAGAGTCTGTCTATTCCTAAGATTGCAAGGGCAGGGGTTAGGGCTTCCAATAAGCCTAGATCGTTACAGGTCTTTTCAACTTTGCGCCAATAACTTTCCAGTTTTGGACATGTCCACCATACATGGAGGGGGGTTCCCAGTTCCCTGCACTCTCTCCAGCACATTGGTGAGTGGTCAGGGAAGATTTTCTGTAATTTTGTGGGCACCAAGTGCCACCTTGTGATTATCTTAAAGTACAATTCGTAGAGAGTGATGCAATGGGTAGCTTTTTGCATTAGGCTAATTACCTTGTTCCATGTTTCTGGTGTGTATGTTAGTTGTAAGTCCCTCTCCCAGGCCTCCATGTGTAAGGTTTTGGGGGGGATCGATTCCTCAAGTAAGCACTTATAGTGTTTTGAAAGGGGTTTGTATAATTGGAGGTTCGTCTCCCATTGTGTCTCCCAGGCGGGTACGGTCTCATAGTGTGTCATCTAAGAAGTCCCAGGACTTCATCAAAGTTTGTAATCTTAATAAATCAAATTGAAACCTGGGGGTCAGCGTGGGTATTGTCAGCATATCTGTGTGTGGTCGTAGCTGCTTACTACAGTAAAAGTCTTTCAGGGAGGTAACGTCAGTACTGGTCCATGCATTGAGGTGTGTGTCAGGTAGGCCTAGTAATAGTCCCCGTATAGAATGTATTGGTGAGGGGTGTGGGGCAATGAGTTTGTTGTGAAGCAATTTAACCCAGGTCTCATGGCATCCCTTAACTATGCTATTAGCAATGTGGATTTTAGATTGCCAGTGCGGGGGAAGCCATAGCAGGTCTTCTAATGTTACATATGCTGGTAGCAAGGCCTGTTCCAGGTCTCTCCATCTGGTTGGGGGAAGACCGCTTCCCCAAGCAGTAACATGGGTTATCATCGCTGCCTCATGATACATTTTATATTGGGGAGGCCTATACCTCCTCTCTCAATTGGGGCTTGAAGTATGTGGGCTGCCACATGGGGTCTTTTGTTGCACCAGGTATAATAATTAAATAGGGCTTGGAATTTCTGGATTAAGGTTGCTGAGATCGGAATAGGAATACAACAAAATAAATAAGTGAGCTTAGGGAGGACCATCATTTTGAGGGCCGCTACCCTGCCCATCCAAGATATCTCTCCATACCTCTTGGAATTAAGTTCAGAGGTGGTCTCCGCCAGTAGGGTCTCATAGTTTTCTTTAATAGTTATAGACTTTATCTGAGAGAGAAAGACACCTAGGTGGCGGATCCCCCTAGTGGACCACTTAAAGGAGTAGAGGAGTTGAATAGTCTCCCTTTCGCTCGGTGGAATGTTAATAGAGTATGCCTCTGTTTGTCTACATTAACCTTATAGTAGGAGACTTCACCGAATTGCTTCAGGAGGAGCATCAATGGGGGGATGGAATCCAGGGGTTTTGTAAGGAAGACCGTAAGGTTGTCTGCTAACAGAGCCAACTTCTGTGTAGTGTTGTGTATCTGCAGTCCCTGAATATTTGTGCATTTTCTGATGGCTGCCCCTAATTGCTCAATCGCTAGGACAAACAAAAGTAGGGAGAGGGGGCAGCCTTGTCTAGTTCCATTTTATAATCTCTATTTTAGGTGAACAGAACCCCAGACCTCTCACCACTGCTGTGGGAGCTGAATAGAGTGCTCTAACTGCCACACCAAAGGAGTCCAGTATACCAAACGCTGAGAGGGTCCAGAACAGATATTCCCATCTCACCCTATCAAATGCCTTCTCGGCATCAAGTGACAGGGTGAGCATCGGGAGCCCCATGTCGGCAGCCTCTGTAAACACATTTATGAGACGTCAAGTGAAATCTGAGCCCTGTCATTCAAGGATGAATCCTACCTGGTCTAGGTGTATAAGTGTCTGTAGATGCCTACCTAATCTGTTCGCTAATAAATTTTGGCGTCTACATTGATCAGTGAGATGGGCCTGTAGCTGGAACAGAGTGCTGGGTCTTTGCCTTCTTTGTGTATTGTATTGATGTTTGCTTCCAGAAATTCCGGAATAAAGCTACCCCTATCAGCCACTTTCGTAAAAAGTTGAAGTAGGATCGGAGACAGAACAGAGCTAAGAGTTTGATAAAAAGTTACTGTGAACCCATCAGGGCCCAGGGCTTTGTTGGGCATGAGGCTGGCTATGGCTACTTTAACTTCTGACAAGGTGAATTGTTCCTCCAACTCCCTTTTAGCTTCCTCTGATAGGGCGGGTAAGGCTAGTTTATCTAGGAACTTATCAATGTCCTTGGGGCTAGCCCTATCTATTTTTTCAGAGGCTTCAATGTTATATAGGGAGGAGTAGTAATTTGCAAATGTTACACCTATCTCTCTGGGCGAATGAACCGTTCCATTGTGTGTTTTGATTAGAGCTATCCTCCTCTGTTGTGTGCATTTACGAAGCTTATTAGCCAGAAGTTTGTCTGCCCTATTTCCTTTATAATAATATATCTGCTTGATTTTGTGTAGGTTCTCTTGGACTCTCTGAGTATCTCTTTTGGAGATTTCTTCTCTAATAAGTCCTATCTGGTGAGTCAACTGGGAATTGGGGTGTAGTTTATTAGACTTCTCGAGTGTGCGAAGATCTCCGTACAGCTTGGCCAGCGACTGGCGTCCCTTCCTGCGACACTGTGATGTTTTTTTAATAAAGTGCCCACGAAGGTATGTCTTATGGGCCGCCCATACTATGTCAATGTCTGTGGTACTAATGTCATTAATCGGTGGAGATTTTAACATGGCTCCCCAATATCTGGTAGACAGACACAGGAAAAAGGGTGTCCTGTTTAAAAACTAAAAAAAATGCTCTAGAGACAAAATGTTTAAAAATAATATACGTGCTTGTCAAAAGCCCACAAAACGCTTTCAAGATTTGATCTATTTCTAGTAGATGACAAAATAGCCAAATTATCTACTAAAACTGATATACAACCCATTTGTCTCTTGGATCATTCTCCAATCCTCCTATTACTTCATACCCCCGCACCCCGCATTGCAAACTCGCACCTTTCTTAAACACAAATCTGGTGAATTTTTACACTATAACCGAGACTATTTAGCTAAACCAGATATACTCTGGGAAAATGTTTTAACTTATGTTAACACCCATAACCCTACAGGAATCTAAGTTAAAGGGACACTGTACCCAAAAAAATTTTTTTGTGATTCAGATAGAGCATGCAATTTTAAGCAACTTTCTAATTTATTCCAATTATCAATTTTTCTTTGTTCTCTTGCTATCTTTATATGAAAAAGAAGGCATCTAAGCTTTTTTCTTGGTTCAGCACTCTGGACAGCAGTTTTTGATTGGTGGATGAATTTATCCACCAATCAGCAAGGACAACCTAGGTTGTTCACCAAAAATGGGCCGGCATCTAAACTTACATTCTTGCATTTCAAATAAAGATACCAAGAGAATAAAGAACATTTGATAATAGGAGTAAATTAGAAACGTGGTTAAAATTGCATGCTCTATCTGAATCAGGAAAGAAATTTTTTGGGTACAGTGTCCCTTTAATCCTATTCTCAGGTTTCCCTGTGTTTCAATAAATAGTGCATCTGACAAAAAACTATTGAAAATATTAAACACATTATTGAAATATATCATAACGGATAAAGTGGTTTGTGATCTCATAATATGAGGAAATAGTTAATTATAGATGCGTATGTCATAACATATTCACGGTATAAATATAAGTAAGGAGTAAAATAATAGTGATTTTTCATGGTGTAAGACCCTCTAATAACAAATAGAAATGAGCCATATCCTTCTTGCTCATTCAGTCCCAGATGGATATGCTCATTTCTATGATATAATAGACTACATGGCTCACTGTATTCATAATATTTACTCATTAACAAACAGGTCAAAATAAATGATCCTTTACTTGTAGTTTTTTATCATATGGGTGTTTCATAATTGTATTTAACCAGTGTATTTACCATTCTGACGGATTAATGTGACCCGTTTGTATCTTTTACAAATTCTGAATTTGTTATTAGAGGGTCTTACACCATGAAAAATCACTATCTATTATTTTACTCCTTACTTATATTCATACCGTGAATATGTTATGACATACACATCTACAATTAACTATTTCCTCATATTATGAGATCACGAACTGCTTTATCCGTTAGGATATATTTCAATAATGTGTTTAATATTATCAATAGTTTTTTGTTAGATGCACTATTTATTGAAACACAGGGAAACCTGAGAATAGGATTAATTTAGATTCCTGTAGGATTATGGGTGTTAACATAAGTTAAAACATTTTTTATGTCACTATTTTTCTAATAGGTATGGTAAGTTTCTCTACGCTTGTTTATAGCCGGTATTATCATAGTGTTAATAGAGCCTCTTAACCATCCCCCTGTTTTTTCAAATGGGAAATATTAACTGATCCTTGCCTTTTATCTACCGTAGCATACCATCGTCAGCTAAAGGACAATTTTGAAATAGACTATGGTTAGGAATACACTCAAGTGGCTGATACATATGGTGATACGTCATTTAATTCCATATAATTTCGGAACATCGCTACTGGTTTCAGTGCATAAGTGACATAACATTGTAATAATCTACTTAGTGACCTGATCTGTTTCGCACTATCAGTAAATAAATAAACAATAAATGACATACAAATAAACAATCTACTAACTTTATCCCTTCATTGATCAATATACGATTGGTTCCCACTGATATGCAAGCATGTTCTCACCTCGGATTAGTCTCTAGGTATTATATAGACTTTATTGTTAATATCATATATATATCTTTTTGATTATGTCCCTCAACATAACTTTATTCACGGTAACACTATTAATGATTAGACAATTTGTTCCATTCATCGACTGATGGTTACTGATGTCAGTTTATCATAATAAAATAGTGTCTATGATACTGTATGATAGTGTGTATGATACTGTCTTGAACAGGGGTTACATTGATATGTCTATCAATGTATAATATATGTCCGATATTTTCAATACTACCACCCCCCCTGTCATATGACGCAATGGTCATGTGACAAACACCTATCCAATGATAGGAGGACATGAGTGATTGGTTTTCCACAGGGGTGTGAGAAACTTCTCACCCCCTGATTGGCTTTCAATCAGTATTTAGACAATGAGGCTCCTGTCAGTCGGGTTAGCCTTTGAGAAAGCCTAGTTTGGCGAAATGCGCATCAGACGCTCTTAGAGCTCAGCTATCCTACTGAGGGTTCATTTAATAGTAGTAGTTCATACGTGGTCTCTGATTCTATGAAATTGTGTTCTTATTGTTAGCAGTATCGCTACTTAGACAAGTCTATACCGCTCCAGTATTGCACATACAGTAGATGTATATCGTATTGAGGTCAATCCTCTTTTATAGATAGTTTCTTTGGTGCAATCCATGAGTCTTTTATGGTATACACTTGTCTA
>NC_069503.1:1486875-1492128 GCF_027579735.1 Bombina bombina
CGGAACAAACTTTTAACAAACACATACAATCCACCTGAAAGCAAGTGCATATATGCATTCCCTGAAAAATAAAATCATTCTCTTAGAAAACACTTAAAACAAACTGCCCGCTACGCAAAACAAAACATCAACAGCCGGAATAAACTTTTAACAAACACAATCAACCTGAAAGCAAGTGCATATACTTACACTCACTGAAACAGAGCACTGACAAATACTATATTCTAACAAAACACTACAGATAACTTAAATCCTATAACAACCTTTCTGACCTGGTTTTGCCAAGTCTACTGTGCACAATACTATGAGATCAGCTAATAATGCAATCGCTTTAGGAGATCAATAAACTCTAGTTGCACATTTACAAATAAAATCCCTAACCATGAATTTACAAAGGAACACACAATAAAGGACACAACGCCTAAATACTATATTCTGGGAAAGGTCAGATAATAATGCCACTAATCTATGGCTCCTGCAAACCCACTGCTAAAGAATTGTGTTTGTCACATATCATTTGGGAAACGTTTTAGAACCTTATGCTATACTTTACATAACCCGGATTTTAATAAATACACAATAAGTTTATTTTTATTTTTTCCTATACAATTTGATATTCAACATTTTTGCATTTCTCTAACTAAATAAAACAAAAAGGAAATTTCTGAAAAGAATAATAATAATAATTTACATTAATAGATTAAAAGGACAGTTTATCCAAAAATGTTCTCCCCTTTAAATTGTTCCCAATTATCCATTTTACCTGATGGAGTGTATTTTATTGTTTACAAGTAGCTCCTTCACCTCTATTTTGGCATTTGAAATAGCTGATTCCCACTTATAGTAATTTTTTTATACTGCAGTCTCAGCTATTGAATAGCCTAAGTAAACAGTCAGCAGAAGAAATTACACTCTTAGTGGGGTACAGGATAGTTAAAGGGACATGAAACCCAAACATTTTCTTTCATGATTCAGATAGAGAATACAATTGTAAACAACTTTCTAATTTACTTCTATTATCTAATCTGTTTCATTCTCTTGGTATCATTTGTTGAAGGAGCAGCAATGCACTACTGGTTGCTAACTGAACACATGGGTGAGCCAATCACAATCAATATATATATGCAGCCACCAATCAACAGCTAGAACCTAGGTTCTCTGCTGCTCATGAGCTTGCCTAGATAAACCTTTCAGCAAATGATAACAAGAGAAGGAGGCAAACTAAATAATAAAAGTAAATTGGAAAGTTGTTTAAAATTGTATTCTCTATCTGAGTCATGAAAGAAACATTTGGGGTTTCATGTCCCTTTTAGTAATAAAATAATCATTTTCCATTGCTCTCTCCAAGTATTGAGCTTTGGTGTTCCAGACAAATATAAAGTAAGGAAGCAAGTGTGTGTACACAAAGTGATAACATAATGAGATCTGATATTACCTGAAACTCAACCCATTGTAATAGGCTGTGGTTTACAGACAAATATAAAGTAAGGAAGCAAGTGTGTGTACACAAAGTGATAACATAACCTAAACTCAACCCGTTGTAATAGGCTGTGGTTTAAAAGCACAAAACCAACTACTTCATATACACAAATAAAGCTGCAATTTCGCCTACTTTTATACTCTGCTTTTATATGAATGTATTTTAAATGACTTGTTATACCAGTTGCAATGTTACAGAGTACTGTCTCTTTAAGGGCTGACCATTTATAATATGTATAGTACATGTATAACCTAGCCCTGCTTAGGAAACTTGTCTTATTTACCATTAAAATTCCACTTCTTTACTGTATCATAACCTGCATATATTTAAATGCGAGTTCTCTCTTATATTGATTTCTAAAGTCACTAGCAGACTTACACTAATTCTTACACACAATTTAAAACAAACAACCAAACTATCACAGCATACATAATATTACACAGCAATATGTTACCAGTTATATTAAAATTAGAAACAGACCCAAAATGTTTTAGATACATTTAATAACAGACAGCTTATTACCTTTATTTTCTCTTTTCCACAAACTCCTTGCAAACATCTTGTACATACCCATATAACAACATACTTAAAGGGACAGTCTACACCAGAATTTGTATTGTTTTAAAAGATAGATAATCCCTTTATTACCCATTCCCCAGTTTTGCATAACCAACACAGTTATTATAATATACTTTTAACCTCTGTGATTATCTTGTATCTAAGCCTCTGCAAACTGCCCCTTTTTTCAGTTCTTTTGACAGACTTGCAGTCTAGCCAATCAGTGCCTGCTCCCAGATTACTTCACGTGCACAAGCACAGTGTTATCTATATGAAATATGTGAACTAACACCCTCTAGTGGTGAAAAACTGTTAAACTGCAATCTGAAAGAGGTGGGCTTCAAGGTCTAAGAAATTAGCATATGAACCTCCTAGGTTAAGCTTTCAACTAAGAATATCAAGAGAACAAAGCAAAATTGGTGATAAAAGTAAATTGGAAAATTGTTTAAAATTAAATGCTCTATCTGAATCATGAAAGTTTATTTTGGCCTAGACTGTCCCTTTAAATCAAATTATTAATCACAAGCCAGAAAAACTCTCTTGTATTTACCAGACCTCTCTTGTATTTACCAGACCTCTCTTGTATTTACCAGAGCCTGCAAGCTCCATCCAAAGCTTGATAAATGGGTCCCTTAGCCTGATTAATTACCAGTCAGAGAAAACAGATAAAAACAAGCACCACTGCCAGCTTTTGCAGCGGATGTAACAAATACACAGACTCATATCAACTTGCATACCCAACATTTATTCTTAAGCAATTTTAACATACATCAAGGAGCCTATTAATCGAAGTGTCAACTGAAAATACACTAGAATTCCGCGTCGTATTTGTCGTGAGATTGATCCACCTTTGTTATCAAAGCGTCAAGATCGGAAAATGTTGAAATTTGTGACGTAAAATAAGATCCCGCAATCTCAATGCGACACAGATCGATGTTAGTTGAAAACCGTGGTATTCAAGCGGAATCGTGTTCATTCGCCCTCCTAATCGTCACTATTTAAAGCTCTCACAAAGTTATCAAAAATTCTACAGTTACGCTCACGTCTTTTCCGACTCAGTGTACCTAGTTTTCAATCCGCCACCCTTGAGGTTGCGGATGCCATAGAACTCAATGGGAGTCGGAAAACACAGAAAGCTTATGTTCGATGCTGCAAGAGAATGAAGTATATTAAATAATAAAAGTAAATTAGAAACTTTATTAAATTTTATACCCTTTCTAAATCAAACAATATTATTGCTGCACATTTGGTGCACTAGTAGATATAGGAATACAAATGAAAAATACATTACTACTGATGGATTATGCTACAACTTTGTCTCTCATTACAAAGCAAGGGGACAATATTATTTCTACACATTTGTTGCAAAGCTTTACCCAAAACTTGTTGCACTAATAGATATAGAGATAAAAATGAAATAAATACACAACATAATATAGCTAACTTTCTTTTTATTTGTTTGTAAAATCTATGTGCACCATGTTTAAGCCGTGTAATACAAGTCCCACTCTCCACTTCACACCAAATAGGACGCAACACTTTTAACACTAATTATGACGCAAACTCAACCCACACACTAGTGAATTTTTCCACCACTTTTGATTGGAATATGCATAATCACATGATTTATCAGGCAATCTGATTCAAATATACATTTTAAACTATCACTAACCAATAAAATTGCTTGATACTTCTGTCATTGATCACTCATCAGAACGTGTAAGTGCCATTTGTTACATTGTGTATTATACTTTGAAAGTATGTATATGTGAAATTAGTATTAAAGATAAACATTAATGCTGACATTAGGACACACAGTGTAATATTTTAGACAAGGATTTTAAAATTTGAATTGATGTTTGATTCAATAGAATCTAAAGCTGATAGCTCAAAGGGATGGCCCACCTAACATTAAACTGTCATGATTCAGATACAGCAGAAATTAAAATCTCCTCTTTACTGGCATGATATTTTCAGTGTATTTCTTCCTTCTCTTCAATTTCTTTTTCAGTAAGAAATGTCATTTTATATGCCAGCCCATTTTATAACACCTGTGTAGGGGTGGTTTTTAAAACTAGGTTGCAATCAGGAGGGGTTAGATAGGTACAGAGAGAAACCTGGCCCAGCTCTTAAAGGGACAGGAAACCCCAAAACATTATTTCATGATTTGGATAGAACATACAATTTTTAACAACTTTCCAATTTACTTCTATTATCAAATTTGCTTCATTCTTTTGTTATCCTTTGCTGAAGGAACAGCATTGCACTACTGGCAGCTAGCTGAACACATCTATTTAGCCAATCACATAAGAGATAAATGTGTGCAGGCACCAATTAGCAGCTAGCTCCCACTAGTGTAGTATATGTGCGTATTCTTTTCCAACACAGGATACCAAGAGAACAATACTTTCCTAACTCTTTAAAATATCCATTGATTGCAAATAAATACATATGATACTCTGATTACGTTATAGTCCCACTTATTCCTGCTCAGACTAATAATACATTTACACTATATACATATGATACTCTGATTACGTTATATTAGCACTTATTCCTGCTCAGACTAATAATATATTTACACTATATACATATGATACTCTGATTACGTTATATTAGCACTTATTCCTGCTCAGACTAATAATACATTTACACTATATACATATGATACTCTGATTAAGTTATATTAGCACTTATTCCTGCTCAGACTAATAATACATTTACACTATATACATATGATACTCTGATTACGTTATATTCACACTTATTCCTGCTCAGACTAATAATACATTTACACTATATACATATGATACTCTGATTACGTTATAGTCACACTTATTCCTGCTCAGACTAATAATACATTTACACTATATACATATGATACTCTGATTACGTTATAGTCACACTTATTCCTGCTCAGACTAATAATACATTTACACTATATACATATGATACTCTGATTACGTTATATTAGCACTTATTCCTGCTCAGACTAATAATACATTTACACTATATACATATGATACCCTGATTACGTTATAGTCACACTTATTCCTGCTCAGACTAATAATACATTTACACTATATACATATGATACTCTGATTACGTTATAGTCACACTTATTCCTGCTCAGACTAATAATACATTTACACTATATACATATGATACTCTGATTACGTTATATTAGCACTTATTCCTGCTCAGACTAATAATAC